>NC_136993.1:2180596-2208096 GCF_032717465.1 Coenobita brevimanus | reverse complement strand
TAGTGCCGCTCCCCGTAAAACAACTCAAAGACAAACGGCCACCCCTTCAGAATTGTGGCGTCTGGCTATAGACAGACAGAGAGATAGACAGATGTACCATATATAATTCTACGGTACACATCAATGAAGTCAATATAATGAAACAATTTAAACGCGTACCATATATATAATTCGACGGTACACATCAACAAACAGTCAAGATAATAATTTACACGCGTACCATATATATATATAATTCGACGGTACTCATCCATCTCGTCCTTCAATCAGATTAATTAAAAACCTTGCCTATCGCCCTTCCGTCGGCTCATCATCAACAATAATTTCCTCTGCCTAACTCGAAATAAAATTGCCAGAAAAAAAGTGTGAATTATTAGAGAGAGAATTCTGCAGTCATTAACGCTCTGAGTGGTTTTATTATTATTATTATTATTATTACTATTATTATTATTATTATTATTATTATTACTGCTACTACTACTACTGCTATTATTATTGATTATTATTATTATCATTATCATTATTATTATTACTACTACTACTACTACTACTACTATTATTATTATTATTATTATTACTGTTGTTGTGGTGGTATTTTTGTTTCCAGCAGACGACTCAATTTGGATTATCATTATTATTATTATTATTATTATTATTATTATTAATACTACTATTATTATTTGTACTCAGCACCAGACGATTCTCTCTCTCTCTCTTTTTCTCTCTCTCTCCCCAAACACACACACACACACACACACACACACACACACACACACACACACACACACACACACACACACACACACACACACACACACACACACACACACACACACACACAAACTCTCTCTCTCTCTCTCTCTCTCTCTCACACACACACACACACACACACACACAAACCTCTTTACTCTCTCTCTCTCTCTCTCTCTCTCTCACACACACACACACACACACACACACACACACAAACCTATTTACTCTCTCTCTCTCTCTCACACACACACACACACACACACACACACACACACACACACACACACACACACACACACACACACACACACACACACACTTCCAGTATTTTGGTCCGGTCTGGCACGTTCCCAGAATTGACACGGACTTGCATTTCGCGTCGGTAATGAGTCCATAGATTTGATGGGAACAAATTTTCGACAGAGTAAATCCAGAGTTCCGGAGCCAATGTGTGTGTGTGTGTGTGTGTGTGTGTGTGTGTGTGTGTGTGTGTGTGTGTGTGTGTGTGTGTGTGTGTGTGTGTGTGTGTGTGTCGCTCTCTTTCCTTGAGTGTGTGTCGCTCTCTGTGTTTGTGTCGCTCTCTCTTCCTGTGTGTGTGTGTGTGTGTGTGTGTGTGTGTGTGTGTGTGTGTGTGTGTGTGTGTGTGTGTGTGTGTGTGTTTTATTCAACAAGTTCCTAGCACACCTCAATTTATTCCTGCATATTGCACACTACCATTCTCTAATATCACATACACTTAGTCTACGGATGCTGATGAAGGAGTTACTATCCATCTATTGCCAGACGCCTTAATCCTGTGAGGGGTGACCACAAACAAATCGCCTCCATGTCGCCCTGTCCCCCGAGATACTAATAGGAAAAAAGGGAGGGGTAAATTGGGCAGTTAAAGAATTGTTACTCAGTTTCTTTATTTCATTTATGCAAACTGTCGATTTTAAAGATAATTATAACAAATGAATTTAAGTAAAGTACATCGTTATTAAAGAGAGATATACATACGAACGAAAAAGACACAAGAAATGCAGTTATGGAAAAGTGTTACTCTTTTAAACGTAATTTACTAAAAATATTAATGTGCATCTCTCTAGACAGGTGTTCAAAAGTCTCCCCAACCTGCCAAAATCCGTCTCTCTCTCTCTCTCTCTCTCTCTCTCTCTCTCTCTCTCTCTCTCTCTCTCTCTCTCGCCGAATTTGTAGTGAGAGCGTCCTCACATTTTCAGCTCACACCGGCCGCCATTGGATTCGGCTCAGCGCTACCGGACCGGGAAATTTGGGACGGCCGAATTGGTACGATGAGAGACAGTAGGAAATGCTGGGATGGATGGATGGATGGATGGATAGAAGAGAGAGAGAGAGAGAGAGAGAAAACAATCCCCTAAAACTCCATCCATCAATCTATTGCCGGACGCCTTAATTCCGTTAGGGGTGGCCACAGACAAATCGCCTCCATGTCGCCCTCCCCCCAGCTCGCACCCTCCTCTATATCTCCATCTCATCCTTACGTGACACCCATAATAACCTATTTTTCTGATAAACAGGATAAATTATTTTTTGTCTAATATCACTTCACTGTTGGGAATATCACTTCATCCTTTCATAATTGCTTTTTTATGATGATGATGATAATGATGATGATTATTATTATTATTTACACCCAAAAGGTTTAACTCAAATCAAAGGAAATATTGCGAACTAAGGAAGTTTGATTTCTTTGACACATTCCTTAACTCCATACTAATCCCTTAACATGAATAAAGTCATCTGAAGGGTAAAGATCTTAAATAATATCGTCTTAAGACCAAATAATAATAATAATAATAATAATGATAATAATAATAATAATAATAATAATACACTACTTTATACAGACGCTATCATAGTAAACAAGATATTAAGGCAAAAGATATTCACCAACAACCACCCATGCAAGACGTGATAATCAAAAACTACTCAATGGTTATATCTGCATGACTATGAAAATCTATCCAGCAGAGACTAAAAGGTAAGGGAAATGCATCACAGGTAAGTATTATTGCCTTACCCAGACAACAATAAAAGAGAAAGGGTTGGACAGAGAGACAATGGAAGAGCAGGAGGGGTGGGGGTGATGGGAACACAGGTGAGTGGGGTAACGGCCAGGTGTAGTGACGTTAATGAGTCCCTAGCTTCGGCATCACAATCCTCTCTCTCTCTCTCTCTCTCATCCTCCACTCCTATTCTCCCCTCTTCTCTCCTCTCCCTTTACCCTACTCTTTCCTTTCCTCCCCTCCCCTTCTCCACCTAATGTCCCCCACTTCCCTCTTCTCTTCCTCCTCTCCCCTCTTCCTCTCATACGCCACGTCTATTTCTTCCTCTTCTCCCCTCCCCCCTTACCCGACTCTTCCTTTTCCTCTTCTCCCCTCTCCCATCTAACTCCCTTCCCACCTCACCTCCTCTCTCCTATCCCTCTCCCTTCTATCCACTCCCGGCTCTCTCTCTCTCTCTCTCCAATACACATACACCATTGCACACACTCGCCAACACAATACTCCGCACACTCAATCACGTCATACTGACAGACACACTATGTGCAACACTGTATACCCCCGCGCCTTTGTACACACACACACACACACACACACACAGTCACCTCCACCAGCTACATACAATGACAAATCCATTAGCATTACTGACGCCCACATGCAGTAACACAAAGGGTAAGCATTTCGTCCCTTATGTAGTAAAGCATATTCGACAATTTGGCTGTCATGTATGCATAAATAAGTAAATAAATAAATAAATCCATGTTCCATAAACAATATAAATACATGTCCACAAAAAATAAATTCATCTATCTATTGCCAGACGCCTTAATCCCATACGGGGTGGCCACAAACAAATCGCCTCCACGTCACCCTGTCCCCCCCGCCATTTCACTGCCCTGCTCCCAATTCACACCCCCCTCTCTCATATACCTCTCCACTCCATCCCTCCATCTCATCCTTGGCCTTCCCCTCCCTCTCTCCCCCTCCACCTCACTCACATACACTCTCCTCGTCAGTCTCTCACTCTCCATCCTCTCCATATGGTCTCACCCCTACACCTGTCCCGTTTATTACAAGTACGCACGCGCGGACGGGTTACCTGACCGGACCTACAGTGAAAGAGAAAGAGAGAGAGAAACTGTGTGTGTGTGTGTGTGTGTGTGTGTGTGTGTGTGTGTGTGTGTGTTTCTGGCCAACCTCTCGTGGTGAAGGGGTTAAAAGGGACCTATGGGTTACACTGATCCTCATTACAGCCTACATGATGACGCGAAATCTATGGCACACGAGCAATATGTTAACCACGACCATACAGACCATGACTACGACCCTCCTCACCACAGACCACGACCTCTCCCACACACCCATATGCCTTCCTTCACACCCTCACTCCTTCACCCTCACCCCACACTCTCACCTCTATACCATCATCCCACACATCCCCACCCCACACTCTCATCCCTTCACCCTCACCCCAGACTCTCATCCCTTCACCCCTCACTCTCATCCTTACACCCTCACCCCACACTCTCATATCACCTTCGCCTCACACTCTCACACCTACATTCCCATCCCATACTCACTCCTACACCCTCACCTCACACTCTCATTTCTATACCCTCACCCCACACTCTCATTTCTATACCCTCACCCCACAGTCTCATCCTTACACCCTCACCCCACACTCTCACCCATACATCCCCACCCCACACTCTGATCCCAACACTCACACCCCACACTCTCAACTCTATACCCTCGCCCTCCCCCCTACATCCACATCCCCACCCCCCAAAACCCATCCCCCTATAGTAGCCGCAGCGAGAAATGAACCTGTGGTGGGGCAGACGGGATGACCTGGGATTCCCCCACTGTAGCCATATCCACATGTCACCGACCATAGAGGTAGGATGTCACCGACCATCGGCCACCGCTGCAGCCCCGCTCCATGATCCTTACCCTGTGTCTCTGGCTTTCTCTTTCTCTGTCGGTTTCTATATAAACTGGTGTATTTCCGAAACTAATTATGAAATTATTATGACTTTTGTTCCACACCACCACTGAGGTAAAAATCAAGGAGAGTTTTCTGTATAAAGGTTCCCCCCCCTTGTCTGAGGGCAGGTCAGTTCTGGCGAGTGTATAATTATAGGTCAGGCGGAGGTATCGGCAAGGCCGCACTCCCCCGCTCATATGCCACATTTAGGAGGGGGGGGAACCTTTATACAGAAAACTCTCCTTGATTTTTACCTCAGTGGTGGTGTGGAACAAAAGTCATAATAATTTCATAATTAGTTTCGGAAATACACCAGTTTATATAGAAACCGAGAGAGAAAGAGAAAGCCAGAGACACAGGGTAAGGATCATGGAGCGGGGCTGCAGCGGTGGCCGATGGTCGGTGACATGTGGATATGGCTACAGTGGGGGAATCCCCGGTCATCCCGTCTGCCCCACCACAGCGTTCATTTCTCGCTGCGGCTACTATAGCATCCTCACCCTTTCCCTTACACCAATATTCCCACTCACACCCACACATTCCCCCTCCACCCACCCACCCACCCACGCACCTTCCCTCACCCCCCCCTCATTCATCCCAACATCCACATCCCCAACCTTCTCTTTCAATACTGTAAAATAAGAGATTATGTACATTAAAATTCCGTTATAGTGAAAGGAAGAATAGGAAATGTGGCTAGGATGAACTAAAGGACCTTAATCAGTATCCATCGTCCTTTCCACTTTAATTCAGCATCTAAGTTCCTCAAGATATCGAAACAGGTACTTAAGTGGTCCAAGAGAAAGGGTTATAACGATTTATGTGAATGAGGAAGACGAGAGGAAGGACAGGTCTGAATTCAATTTCCTTTCACATATTCTTCGTCCATTCCATTTACTTAGTTGATCTCGTGGGATTCACAGACCCCTCATTACCTCTTCCTTACCAATTTATTTCTATCTATCTATCTATTGCCAGACACCTTAATCCCGTAAGGGGTGGCCGCAAACAAGTCGCCTCCATGTCGCCCTGTCCCCCGCCATTTCATTGCCCTGCTCCCAGCTCACACCCCCCCCCTCTCTATGTGTTAAAATTCCAAGTCATCTCCTTAAAAAGCTTATTAAATGAAATGCAAAGACAGAATGTATTATGCAATTCATTTATACTCGTTTCACTCTAACCTGGCCTAAAATTACCATCTGTCATTCAGTGCTCCTTTGTCATAACAGATTAGCGTTGGAACATGATACTAGTCACGAAGTAGTGCCATGGAAAGGATGTGGAGCCGCACCGTTGTCTTTCCGTCCCTGAGCTACGTGAAATAAGCTGCCAAAAGGACGATAAATTTGGGCCAAGTTAGAGTAAAATGAGTATAATTAAGAAAAAGGTGAGAAAATGCGGTTTGTGTTAGTGTCTTCGTTCCTCTTCCTCTCTCTCAATATCTCCATTCCCTTTTCGTGATTAAAGGGGAAATGTGGTAAGGGGAAGGGAAATGAAGTGAGGAAAGTTGTGGCAGTGAAAAGGAGGGGAAAACTATCCTCCCTCCTCTCCCCTTCCCTATCCTCCCCTCTTCACTTCTCCCCTTCCCTTCCCTCTCCCGTCCTCCTCTTTTCTTTTCTTTCCTCTCCTCTCCTCCTCTCCCCTCCCCATCTCTTAGCTGCTGGTATGGTCAGAGGGGAAAGTGTGGAGACTGAATGAGGGGAGAGGAAAGTTGTGGTGAGGGAAATGAGGGGAATGAACACCCTCCCTCTACCCACACACACACACACACACACACACACACACACACACACACACCCTCTCTCCCCTCTTAACTTTCTCGCCCTTCATGTGGTCAGTGAGGGGAGAGAATGGGGCCATGAATGAAGTGTTAGGGGAGACCATGAATGAAGTGTCAGAGCAGAAGGGGACTATGAATGAAGTGTTAGTGATATGAGAGAACGATGAATGAAGTGTCAGGGTAGGAGGAGACTATGAATGAAGCGTCAGTGTATAAGAGAACGATGAATGAAGTGTTGAGGTACTGTGGAGGGAGACTATGAATGAAGTGTTAGGGCAGAGGGAGACCATGGACATTAACACCCCGTCACCCCTCTTCCTCTCACCCCCGCTCCCCTCACCGTCACCCCTACTCCCCTCACCTCATCCATACTCCCCTCACCCCGTTCTGTGGTCAGTGAGAGGTCAGCTGGGAATCGAGGTCTATTAGGGAGGGTCAAGGGTCACGTGCCTTCCCTTACGTGTGGTTATGGTACGTCTGGCCTACGTCACAAAGAGGACCAGACAGAGGATGTGGCAGCTTTACTACCCTCCTTTATTAATCCTCTCTCTCTCCCTCTCTCTGAAGTGGATATTAGTTTCATTTATGCAGCTTTGTTTCTCACTTCATACACTTAATTGCCTCTCTCTCTCTCTCTCTCTCTCTCGTGGACATTACCGTTTCATTAATGCAGTTCTGTTTCTCGCTTCAAACACTTTCTTGCCTCTCTCTCTCTCTCTCTCAAAGTCCTCCTCCCTTTGCAAAACTGCCATACTCCCCTTGTTATAACACACAACAGTAACATTCTTAGCAAAAACCCTTCAAAGCCACATCCACCTCCGGCACCATATCCCACTACAAACCCACCTGTTAATTATACGGTTACCTATACTCCTCTCACCTTAACCTGGCCCAAATTTTCGCCCGCTTGTAGCTTCTTTTGACGTTGCTCAGTGAGGGGGAAAAAAGTGCTGTGGGCTCTACAGTACAACCTCTCCATGGCACTTCTTCGTGATTAGCACCAAATTCATGAGTTGATCTATTGCCGCTAGCACGTGAGATGGAGAGATGGAAAATTTAGTGTGTGTGTGTGTGTGTGTGTGTGTGTGTGTGTGTGTGTGTGTGTGAGAGAGAGAGAGAGAGAGAGAGAGAGAGAGAGAGAGAGAGAGAGAGAGAATAATTTCCTAGAGGTTACGAGAAACTATCTGTATTGCCTCTCAGAGCACAGTCACCTGAAGGCAAGACTACATCAAGTGAATGGACGGTAAAAAAGTGGCGCGTGTCCATTAGCCTCACCAGAGAGTCTAAATCCACTCAACCTGTCCGAATGAGAAATATTCTTGTGCCAAACGAACGTAAAAAATATATTCGAGGGTCCAAAAGGCAAGACATTAATCTTTTAGGGGAGGTTTGCATGCTGGGGAGAAGGTGGAGTGAGAGGGGGAGGAGGTAGAGTGAGAGGGGGAGGAGGCAGAGTGAGAGGGGGAGGAGGTAGAGTGAGAGGGGGAGGAGGTAGAGTGATAGGGGGAGGAGGTAGCGTGAGAGGGGGAGGAGGTGGAGTGATAGGGGGAGGGGGTAGAGTGAGAGAGGGAGGAGGTGGAGTGAGAGAGGGAGGAGGGGGGAGTGAGAGAGGGAGGAGGGGGGAGTGAGAGGGGGAGGAGGTAGAGTGAGAAGGGGGAGGAGGTAGAGTGAGAAGGGGAGGAGGTAGAGTGAGAGGGGGAGGAGGTAGAGTGAGAGGGGGAGGGGGTAGAGTGATAGGGGGAGGAGGTAGAGTGAGAGGGGGGGGAAGGTACCGGTAGTGAGAGAGTGAGGAGGTAGTCAGAAGGTGAGGGGGTACGTACTGTGAGATGGGGGGGAGATGGAGTGAGAGGAGAAGGAGGTAGTGTGAGTGGGGGGATGGAGTAGTGTGAGAGGGGGAGGAAGTAGAATGACAGAGGGAGTAGGTAGAGATAGAGGGGGAGGAAGCAGGGTGAGGGGGAGGCCACTGAGAGAGGGGGAAGGAGGGAGAGTGAGGAGGAGGAGGAGGAGGAAGAAGAATGAGAGGGGGAGGAAGTAGAATGAATGGGGGAGGAAGTAGAATGAAAGGGGGAGGAAGTAGAGTGCGCGTGAGGAAACTGAGAGAGGGGGAAAGAGGACGAGAGAGAGGGGAAAAGAGGACGAGAAAGAAGGGGAGGAGGAGGAGGACGAGAAAGAGGGGGAGAAAGTAGAATGAGAGGGGGATGAGGCACAATGAAAGAGGACGTAGAATGAATGAGAGGGGAAGTAGGGTGATAGGGGGAGAAAGCACAGGGAGGGTGAGGAAACTAAGAGAGGGGGAAGGAGGTACAGTGAGAGGGAGAGGAGGAAGAGAGAGGGGGGGAAGTGGACGAGAGAGAGAGAGAGGAGGAAGAGAGAGGGGGGGAAGAGGAGGAAGAGAGAGGGGGGGAAGAGGACGAGAGAGAGGGAGGGGAGGAAGAGAGAGGGGGGAAGTGGACGAGAGAGAGGGAGAGGAGGAAGAGAGAGGGGGGAAGTGGACGAGAGAGAGGGAGAGGAGGAAGAGAGAGGGGGGGAAGAGGACGAGAGAGAGGGGGTAGAGGACGAGAGAGAGTGGGAAGAGGACGAGCGAGAGTGGGAAGAGGACGAGAGAGAGTGGGAGGAGGTAGAATGAGAGGGGGAGGAAGTAGAATGAGAGGGGGAGGAAGTAGAATGAGAGGGGTAATAGGGAAGAAAGACTTTCAAGAAATTCCCAGGTAAATGAGAAGGGTTTTGGGGTTCCTTATAAGGTCTTGGTAATTAACACTAATGATGAGAATATTAATTACTTTGGGATATTGGGAAAGTGTGGGGTAGTGCCCCCCCCCTCTCTCTCTGATACACACACACACACACACACACACACACACACACACACACACACACACACAATTCCTCCCCTCCAACATCTTCCTCTCTCTCCTTACCAAGTTCCTCCTTTCCTACAATTCTCTCTCTCTCTCTCTCTCTCTCTCTCTCTCTCTCTCACCAAGTTCCTCCTCTCCTACATCTGTCTCTCTCTACGTCTCACCGTTTCTCCTCTTACATTCTCTCTCCCTGTCTCTCTCTCTCTAAGTCCTCCTCTAATTCATCCTTTTCTCACCATGTTCCTCCTTTCCTCTGTCTCTCTCTCTCTCTCTCTCTCTCGCTCTCTCACCAAGTTCCTCCTCTCCAATATAGCCGTTTTCTCTGGATCTCGCTCGCTCCCTCCCTCCCTCCCCTCTTCCCTCCTCTCCTCTTTTTTCCTCTTCTATCATCTATCTTCTTTCCTTCCTCTTCGCTATTTCACCCTTTCCTCCTCCTCTCTTCTTCTTTCCTCCTCCACTCACTCTTCCTCTCTATCATTCTTCCTGATTTATTTACCTTCCTCCTCCTCTCTTCATTTCCTCTCTATTCCTCTTTAACAGTGCCTGCTCTTCTCTGCTTCATTCCCCCCCCCTCCCTCTCTCTCTCTCTCTCTCTCAATTACCCCACTTCCACTCCTTTACTTCCATCTAGCTTCATCCCCCCCCCTCTCTCTCTCTCAATTTTTTCCCCTCCTCCTCTCCTCTCCCTTCCCTTACGTCATCTTCCTCCCCCATCTTCTTCCTGTTGTGGTTTCCTTCCCTAACTATGCTTGGCAGGAAGGAAGGGGAAGGAGGAGGGGGAGCTAAGAAGGAAGGGGGCAAAACAGGAAGGAACGGTGGAGAGAGAGAGAGAGAGAGAGAGAGAGAAACACATACTAGTAGAGACAGGATTTTCACTGTATTTCACCAGTTGCATATTTTCTTCAAACGGAGCTAAGAAAAAGACTGTTTCTCTGTCCGCACATCTGGAAGGAAGGGAGGTCAAATCTGTAAGTAACTTGGCATCAACTCAACTTTCCCCTTCGTAAGAAAATATAAAACAGAACTGCATGAATTTTGGTATATAATTAGCCCTACTGATAAATACAACTCTATATCTTAATACAGTCTACACCACACCACATCAATCACAAATCCAGCACATCACACCACACTAGATCACACCACACCAACCACAAATACAGCACACACCACACCACACCACACCAATCACAAATACGCACATACCACACCACACTAGATCACACCACGCCAACCACAAAAACAGCACATGCCACACCACACCACATCACACCACGCCTGGAGAAATGCTACCCACCACATAGAAAAAAAAAAAAAAATAGAAGCTATGAAGACTGCCCCAGGAAAATACTGTACACTAATCAAGACTTCTTCACATCACATGACGCAAAGACTCACTACCCACACCACGGCACACCCAAAACTACCTCTCACTACAGCTGCATCACTACACTATGCCATACCACACTACACACCACCAGCCAAGAGCATGACTGTGAAAGACCACCACGAAAACAGACTATACCACACCACCACACACCATACCACACCACGAAAATTTCCTCATACCACACCACCCAGGAACCACCACACCACACCAGCATGAGCCACTATGACAGGGAAAAGACATCATGAAAACACACCACACCATCATACGAGCACACATACAAACACCACAGCACACCACGCCACGCCACACCACGCCACGCCACACCACGCCACGCCACACCACACCACGCCACACCACATCCCCTCGGAACCACTAAGACAAGGCGAGTGGGAACAGTAAAACTAGCTGCTTTATAGAGAACATTACGTGACCGCTTTACCCAGCTAAGTAAGTAAGGGACCAGAGGAGGAGAATTTACAAGGCATAAACCCCACAATATAACGACAAGTAAGCCACGAAAATACTGTCATCGCTTACAATAGCCCAAGCGACCCTCTTCCCTGGATGACACGAACTCTTTTTACTAAACCACCAAGTCGTTTCAACATACGCGTAACCCCACACTTTACGGCCGAAATAAAGAAGCGTGGATGTCAAGGGTAATCCGTAACCCAGCCTGGATGTCAAGCGTAACCCTCCAACATCCGCATGACCCCCCCACTTTACAGACAAACTATAAGAAGCCTGGATGTCAAACTTCAACTCTCCATTACAAGTCTCAGGTGAATAACATCACAAGTGGACGCAAACTACAGAATGCAGAAACAGCGAAAGAAAGCATACACCCGCGCTTTACGATCTGAGAGCGAAATAAAGCATGCATCCATTCCCTTTACAATGACCTGAGAGCGAAGTAAAGCACACATCCGCCCCCTTTAAGATCTGAGCGAAATAAAGCATACATCCATTCCCTTTGCGAAGATTTGGTACCTGAATTTTCTCTCTGTTATCCTTCGTTTTTTTCTTGGAGGGACCTGCCTTGCGGGGTTCTGGCCTTTGGTTCCTTCTTTCTTGCATTAAAAAAAAAATAAATAAAAAAAGGCTGAAGAACATCGTATCAGTGCCAAGAAAAATAACAGAACAATAAAATTAAGGAAGTTCTCATTTTATTGCTGTTATTTTTAGACCTCGTTTTGTCCTTCACTCCAACTATATATATACTCCTTTTACCTTAACTTGGCCAAGATATTTAACCTTTTATGGCTATTTTCACGAACCTCACTAAGATAATACTTCGGCTCAACATTGTTTCCACGGCACTTCTTCGTGATATGCATTATATTTAGGATTACTGTTCCAACTCAGTATTGAAGTTGGAATGATTGTAATTTTAGGCCACGTTAGAGTAAAATGGATATAGTTTGTCAAAAAGCATTGTTTAAAGCAATCTCTTAAATATCTACCTATAGCCAGACGCCTTAATCCCATAAGGGGTGGCCACAAACAAAACGCCTCCATGTCGCCCTGTCCCCGGCCACTTCGCTGCCCTCCCCCCAGCTTACACCTCCCTTTCTCATATACCCCTCTACTTCATCTTTCAATCTCATCCCCGGTCTCCCCTCCTCCACCTCACTCACATACTCTCCTAGTTAGTCTCTCACTCTATCCCCCCAACTTACACTCCCTCTCTCATATACCTCTCAACTCTATCCCTCCATTTCATTCTCGGTCTCCCCTCCTCCACCTCACTCACATGCTCTCCTAGTTAGTCTCTCAATCCATCCCCCCAGCTAGTACTCCCTCTCTCATATACCTCTCAACTCATCCCTCCACCTCATTTCCTAAACTCCTTTACTATGAAAACAACTTTATTTCATTCACTTTAGAAACCTCAATCTACTTTTAGCACCAGGGATAAAGCAAAAGACGTCCAACAGGTCAACTCTGGAACTGTCTCCCTCTGTCTGTATTTCCTGCTGGCTATGATCTCCAGTCTTTCGAACGCAGCTTGTCCAGGCATCTCGAAATGATCGGATCTTGAATTTGGCTCTTTCTTGTATTTTTTTTTTTTTTTCTCTTGGAAGGAACGGTTATTGCGGACCCGTGGCCTTTGGTTCGTTCTTCCTAACATAAAAAAGAAAAATAGTTACGTATCAGTCACAGGGCAGGAGTAAAGCAATATCATCAGTCTTTTACTATAACGTCTATCTTATTAACGTCTGGATATCACTATTCCCTTTCAGCAGGCATACATGGAGCAAAAGGCACCCTCAGATAAAAATGGTTATGTATCCCAACAACGCCCAACAACACGACTGATCCCAAACTATAGGGGCCAGATAAAGCAGAATGGATGTCAAGCCCGGACACCCTTCCCCCCGGATATGTGACTGCCACCAGGAAACGAGGCTCCGGGGTCCATCCAACCTTCAGAGTCGAATACCACAGCAGCTCTAACCCGGTGCATCGTCTCACCCCGTCGATCACATGTTTCGTGTAAGTGTGGCCGCACCCTTAGCCTACTGATCCCCTGTACTGTGCCTAAGGGGTGCTCACTTCAACACTTACATTTATACATACTCATACAGGCCACTTTGATATACACTACGATATATTAACACTGACAAACACTACGATATCAACATTACGATACCTTAACACTAATAAACAATACGATATCTTGACCCATACGCTACGGTGGGTCTCTTACAAAAATAATAGGGCTTTATAGAGACTTAATTCCTGTCAGTAGGAGGCATCTCTTTCAACTCTGTGTGTGTGTGTGTGTGTGTGTGTGTGTGTGTGTGTGTGTGTGTGTGTGTGTGTGTGTGTGTGTGTGTGTGTGTGTGTGTGTGTGAGAGAGAGAGAGAGAGAGAGAGAGAGAGTGTGTGTGTGTGTGTGTGTGTGTGTGTGTGTGTGTGTGTGTGTGTGTTTAAGTTGCAAACGAGGAAATTTTCTCCGTAAACAGCTCCGTAACTTTATAATTCATCTTTCCCTTAACTACATCTCAAAATACAATCTTCTGAAATAACTTTTAAAAACTGAAAAAGGTGAATATCCTGTAACTTATGGATATTTCAGCCGAGGTCAAAGGAATTTCTGATTAATCCACATATAAGTAACATGCTAATTAAGTTCCCCTATTAATATCACTCTCACACATACACACACAGAAACAAATATTAGTCTCTCTCTCTCTCTCTCTCTCTCTCTCTCTCTCTCTCTCTCTCTCTCTCTCTCTCACTTTCTTAGTTTATCACAGTAGCATACATGAAACTGCCGAGACAAGCTTCCCCAAACCCCTCTCTGTGAAGATTAAGCTTGACATCCATTCTGCTTTGTTTCACTCCTAAAGTTTGGGATCAGGCGTGTGTTTGGAGCTACAAGGATGTTTAACCATTACGACACACACACACACACACACACACACACACACACACACACACACACACACACACACACACTCTCTCTCTCTCTCTCTCTCTCTCTCTCTCTCTCTCTCTCTCGTACTTGACGTTGCCGAAGTTAGTCTCTGAGATAAAACAGCTTAAGATGAAAGAGAATTATATCACATTTTCTCTCGATACTGTTATGCATAATGAAGAGAGGACGACACGGGAGGGAATGTGACGCAGCTTAATACTCTCTCTCTCTCTCTCTCTCTCTCTCTCTCAAGAAAAGGATAGGATGTAAGGTGAAAAGGAAGGGGGGAGGGGGAATAATTTACAACACTAAACGAAGCGGTATATATAAAATGGGACAAATAAATGGGGGGTGGAGGCAGAGGAATCACGTGGGTAGAAGGATTTGGAGAGACGTAGATGAAGAGGAAGAGACGAGAAAAATTAAGGAAGGAAGGAAGGAAGAGGAGGAAGAAAAATGAAAGGTGAAGGCCGAAGAGGAAGATGAGGAAAGGGGAGGAGGAAATGGAAGAGGAAGAGAAGATCATTATGGATACTATCAAGGAAGAGGAGGAGGAAAGAATGAGAAAGGGTGAAGGGGGAAGGACGAAGAGAAAGATGAGGAAAGGGGAGGAGGAAACGGAAGGGGAGGAGGAAATGGAAGAGGAAGAGAAGATCACTACGGATACTGTCAAGGAAGAGGAGGAAGAAAGAATGAGAGAAGGTGAAATTGGAAGGACGAACTGAAAGATGAGGAAGAAACGGAAGAGGAAGAGGAAGAGGACAAGATAATCAAGAATACTACCAAGGAAGTGTAGGAAGAAAAAGGAGAGGAGGCGAAGGACGAAGAGAAAGATATGGAAAGGCGAGGAGGAGGAGGACGTGGGTAAGAAATCGTTGACAGATAAAGCAGAATAGACGGAGATGAGGGGACGTGGAGGATGGAAAAAGCAATCACGTGATAAGAAGGATGTGGAGAGGCGAGGAGGAAGCGGAAGGGGAAGTGGGAGAGAGGAGGGAAGTGCCGGGATTACGACAGTGACCACGGGAGAGAAGGAAGTACAAGGAACATAAGGATACCACGTGGGGAAAGGATTTGGGGAAAGTTAGATAATAAAACAAGACATTAAAAAATAAATATATGTGATGACCGTACGAAAGATTAACATTTTAGTGAGGAGGAAAGCTAGAATAAAAAAAGAGGCCAGTAAGAATGAGAAAATTGTGATAATTGTGTTTAGGATTATTAAGTGATGTGGGAAAGAGTTAAAGTAATGAACTAGTACAAACGAAGAGTTACAGGGCATTAACTGTACCCTGACAAACTCCCTAACCCCCTTCAGTACAAAGGAGTACAAAGGAAAGCATACAGCAACAGACCTTATCGACCTTTCGAGGTGGTTTGTTACAGAGTAGAATACGACTGCAAGATCTAACTCTACATGCTGAAGAATAAGGATAGTAAAGCAAGAAGGCTTCCCACGCCTCCAAACCCTCCAGTTAAAACTGGCAGGAAAAAGTGAGAAAAACCACCATGCAGCATGGAAACTCTGACATGGGAGTTTCATAGGAAAGACTGGGTGATGGTCAAATGTAGTCAGAGTCGAGTGAATTAGAAACAAAGGAGACTCATTCCCACATCATTAGGCTCATCAAAATTCATGTATCACCTATAGTACTGATGTTGTGGGAGTTGCTCAGTTCCGTTAGATGAAAACACATTATAGTATGTCTCCTACACTGACGAATATAAACCAAAGAGAAAAGGAATGATTTAAGTACCATGTGATACAGGATTGATGTAACACGAACAGAAGTAATGAAATAAATCGCACAGGAAAGGGTGTTAGGGAGCTGCCAATGACTCAGAGACAAGAGACAACATATGTAAGAGACAGAAGACACCAGATTCGCAGACTAAGCAATAAATTATGATAGTAATATTCCTCCCCTCTTGTAATATTCCTCCCCTGCTGTCTCCCTCTCTCCTCTCCTCTCCCCACCACCCTCTTTATTGCCTCTCCATCTGTTCCTCTTTACTCTTTAATCTCCCTCTCTCTCTCCAGCACCCTCTCTCATTCCCTGTTTCCTGCATTACCACCTATCACCCTCCTCTCTCTCTCTCTCTCTCTCTCTCGTGTGTGTGTGTGTGAAGGAAGTATTGATGGATTTGCTGAAGGAAGTGGGTTAAGGGAAGGGAAGGTGATATGTGCAATGACAGTAACATGGGCAAGGGGGGGGGGAGGGAGGGGAGGGTACAGAAAGGGAGGAAGGGAGGGAAGGTACACTGAGAAAGGAGGGACGGTGGGAGGAAGAGGGTAAACAGAGTAAGAAGGAAGGAAGGAAAGAGGGGGAAGGAAGGAAGGAAGGAAGGAAGGAAGGAAGGAAGGAAGGAAGGAAGGAGGGAGGAAGGGAGGGAGAGAGGGAGGGGGTGGCCACAGAGGGAGGGAAGGTAGAAATAAAATAGAGGGAGGAAACAGACTGAGGAAGGGAGGAAGAAAAAATATCAAAGAAAGGAGGGAAGAGGTACAACAAAAGAAGGAAGGGAGGGAGGGAGAGGAGGCCAAGGAAGAAAGGAAGGAAGAAAAGACTGTGGAAAGAGGGAAGGGAGGGAGGGAGAAGAGAGCGAGGAAAGAGGGAAGGGAGAAGTGACCGAGGGAGGGAGGGAGGGAGAAGAATCAGAGGAAGCAAAAGAGATAAAGTGACCGACCGAGGAAGAAGAGGGAGAAAACACACCGAGGGAGGGAAAGAGACCACGGGAGGAGAAAACGAGAGAGAGAGAGAGAGATACGGAGGAAGGGCGGGATAAAAGACAGGGCCGTCAACAGATGCCGCCTCACACCACACACACCCCTGCATGTTCGCCCTAACTCCCCCCTGATCCCTTCTCTGATTACCCTCACCCCACGCCCCTCCCGTCATACGATACGGCTCATCATCATCATCATCGTCAACATAATCAGAAGCATCATCATCATCATCAACATCATCATCATCATCAGCGTCATCATCATCAACATAACAATAATCATCATCATCATCATCATTATTATCATCATTATCAGCGTCATCATCATCAATATATTCAGAAGTATCATCAACATAATCATCATAATCAGAAGCATCAACGGCGCAAGTTACGATCGAGACCTTCAACTAAACGCGCTTACGATCAATTTCTTTATGTAATGAAAGAAAAGCACTCGGGAGCCGAATGCTAACCGCCCGCCAGAATATGCTGTTGGCCAAGTCCAAGATTTAGGCCATATCTTGATGTCCTGAAGGTTTCATGCTGATAGTTCGAGCTGTTCAAGAGATATAATGGGAACACACACACACACACACACACACACACACACACACACACACACATACACACACACACACACACAAACTTCCCACACGATACTCCCGACATGTATGATAATAATAATAATAATAATAATAATAATAATAATACCTTCCAAACCAGCTGGAGGGGACCATTAGGACAGGTGGTGGGCAATACCTGGCTTATACCTGATCAAGCAAGCCATTAACAAAGTATTATACGGCTTATGGGAAAACAGCAGCCATGTGTGTGTATCGGTAGTTTCATATTACACACGCACACACACACACACACACACACATGAAAGTAACTGTGAGGATAATCTTTAGCCTCATCAATTCACTCACACACACACACACACACACACACACACACACACACACACAGGGGGGGGGGAATGAAGGACAGATGAAGGAGATATGAATGAATAGAAGATACTGATGAAGGAGATGAGGGTGAGGGGGAAGTGAATGAGGTAAGGGTGGATGAAAGATAAATGAGGTGAACATGATGGGGCTGGGGGTGAGGGTGGGGAGGGAAGAGGGTGAGGGTGGGGTGGGGAGAGGGGGAGGGTGAATGAAGTGAAGGGTGTGGGGAGAGAGGACACCAGATATGAAACTCCCTGTCCTACATTATCCTGTACCATTTAATATGAATGAACGGGATTAATATGGATAAAAGTACATCACCCTCTTCTCCTCTTTCCCCCCTCACCCCATCTCTCTCTCTCTCTCTTCCATCCCCTCCCCCTCTTCTTTCCTTCTCCCCTTGTCCCTCCCCTCTCTCCTACCACTCTTCTTCCACTCCGTTTCTCCCCCCACTCTCTATTTCCTTTTATCCCGCCCTCCCTCACCCACTCTCTTCCTATCATTTCCCCACCTCACTCTCCCTAAATTTACCCTTCCTCTCACCTCCTCCTAACCCTCCTCTTCTCTCCCTATCCTCCCTCCCTCTAACTATATCTATCTATCTCCCTTTCCTCGCATAAACCTTCCATCCCTTTTTTCTATACCTTTCCTCCCCTTGCTCTCTCTTCACCACCTCATTCCCCTCTCCCCTCCCATTCCCTGACCCTCTTCTCTTCTCCCCAATTCACTCTCCCGTTCCCTCCCTTATTTATCGCCCTCTACCTCTATCACTCTTGTCAACTCCCCTCCCTCTCTTCGCCTGGACAAAAGAGATACTTAAAATGTTCGCTGTGCTATACATTACGAAATATAAGACGATGGGCTTTGAAATCCTGAAGGGTAATGTATAACCTCCTAATAGACAGATAGACAGATAGACATAGACAGATATACTGCATTCTATTCTCACTATATTTAAGGAATTCAGTATCAACATCATCATCATCAACAAATCATCATTCCAAGCTTCATTCCCACCTAAACGAGAGGTGAGGTAAGTTTCTGAAAATAAATACACAAGCAAAAAGCACACAGGTATGAGACAGATCGACAGGTATACTGCATTCCATTCTCATTAACTTACAGGAATTCGGAATCATCGTTATCACCATCAACAAATAATCACTCCAAGCTTCATTCCCACCTAAAACAAGGGGTGAGATACTGAAACTATAACAAAATAAATACACACGGAGAAAGCACACAGGTACAAGAACTATCAATAAATACAACAAGGGAACTAGACATGACTCAGACCTTCAAAAATCTTGGCTCTACTCTGGGGATCAAACTGAATTATTAATCCATTTTTATTCTAGCCTGGCCTAAAACTGCCACCTCTCCATCTTGTTTGCTGAGTTGTAACACTAGATTGACAGTGAATTATGGCTTCAATCACGAGGAAGTGCTTTGTGAAGGATGTAAAGCTGCATCACTGTCTTTTTCTGCCAGTGAGCTACGTGATATAAGGTACAGATGGACAAGAATTCAGGACAAGGTGAAAGAACTACAAATCAACACTGGATTATAGTTTGGTCACGAAGAAGTGCTTTGCAAAGGATGTAAAGCTGCATCACTGTCTTTATCTGCCAGTGAGCTACGTGAAATAAGGTGTACAAACAGGACAAAAGTTCAGGACAAGTTATGGTGAAAGAACTACAGATTAACACTGGATTATACATTTGGTCATGAAGAAATGCTTTGTAAAGGAAGTCAAACTGCATCACTGTCTTTTTCTGCCAGTGAGCTTCGTGAAAGAGCGTACAGATGGGACGAAAATTCAGGACAAGTGATAGAAATAGAGCTACCGTACTCTGAATTACAAGACACGACGAAACAAACGGAAAAATATCGCTCAGCTCCCATTTCACCAAACGTACGGGTCTGGATACGTCTTTTGTTGCCTGTGCTCACCCGGCTACTTAACCACATGTTGGTAATTCGGCCTTTATATCCCTCTATCTCATCCCAAACACTGCCCCCTTCTCTCCTCTCCCTCTCAATCCCTCACTACACCCCAAACAGCCCCCCTCTCCCTCTCAATCCCCACCACCCCACCCCAAACACAACCCCCTCTCCCTCTCTCAGTCCCTCCACCCCACATCCCAAACACAGCCCCCCTCTCCCTCTCAATCCCCACCACCCCACCCCAAACACAACCCCCCCTCTCCCTCTCAATCCCCACCACCCCACCCCAAACACAACCCCCCTCTCCCTCTCTATTCCCAACCCAAACACAGCCCCGCTTTCCCTCTCAATCCCCCCGCCCCACCCCAAACAAAACCTCTTCTCTCCCTCTCAATCCACCCCACCCCAAACACAACCCCCTCTCCCTCTCAATACCCCCACCCCACCCCAAACACATCCCCCCTCTCAATCTCAATCCTCCCACCACCACCCAAAACACAACCCCCTCTCCCTCTCAATACCCCCACCCCACACCAAACACAGTCCCCCTCTCTCTCTCAATCCTCCCACCACCACCCAAAACACAACCCCCTCTCTCACTCAATACCCCCACCCCACACCAAACACAGTCCCCCTCTCTCTCCAATCCTCCCACCACCACCCAAAACACAGCCATCCCTCTCCCTCTCAACTACCCTCTCCCCCTCAATCGCCACCCCACTCCCTCCCAGCTTAAAGGATATTGGATGCGGATAACACCAAGTATTTTGTATCTGTGTGTGGCGAATTATGTAGCGATTTTGTGTAAGTTCCTTTGGTCTGACTTTTTAATTCATACTTTTATTTTATTTATATATTTTTATGTTTTGGTTCTGTTAATTCGAAAGGGTCTTTGTTAACTCCTTCAATACGAGGTTTTTCTTGCATTCATACGAGAGAGAGAGAGAGAGAGTTTCTGTGTGTGTGTGTGTGTGTGTGTGTGTGTGTGTGTGTGTGTGTGTGTGTGTGACAGAGAGAGAGAGAGAGAGAGAGAGATGTGGCACCTACCTACTCGTCTGTCCTTAATTATAAATACACCTGTCTCAAAGTTTGGTTCATCCTCGTCCCTACTCAGCCAGTAATACAGCTGGAGACTTGAAACTTTGACAGCTAAAAGACATGGAATAATGGAAGACCAGATTTAGCTACGAACCGTCTGCCTGTCTTCTAACACTCATATAGCCAAATAACTTAAGTCTTCCTCTATTTTCTCTGTAGACGTGAAGGACATTTGTATCTTCCTTCACTCCGTCAACACTCCTCTCAAACTACAACCATACGCCTTTCTACCGCATGCCTCTCCCAACCCGAATCTTATTGCATTTCCTCACCCAACTCCAGTAATCCTGCAAGTATTTTCATCCCCAAATCCCTCTGCCACCCCTCTCAACCCTGTCATCACCATCTGCTTCCCCATGCATTTCTTATAACCCACAGCCAGCCTCGTCTCCACCTCAATACGCGACAAACCCAAACCACAATCCCAATCTATATCTGCCTCCATAACCTACACATTACTCTCAATGCATATAAACCCCTTCCTCTTTGTCTCCTTGTAAATCACTCTTGTCACTCGTATATCTTCTCATTTTTGGCACATATCTTAACATCCATTTCTCCCTTCTTACACTTTCCTTCCGACTCCCAACCCACACACCTACAATACTAAATTCACATCCGTCTCCAACCTAATCTTCTTCCCGACCCACGCTCCTTTGTTCTTCTCCAAAAGGTTCTTATTATCCAGCAAACACCCTCCACTCATCCTCACATCCCTCTTTATCCCCACCCACCCTACTCATCTCTCAATCCTCTCGGAACTCCCATCTTTATATGACTCTTCAACCACACCACTACCCCTACCTTATTCACCTTCCTCATTTTTCCTCCCCAGCAAACAGCCACCACTCACCCTCCACTCATCCTCACCATTCTCTTAATCCCCACCAGCCCCATTCATGTCTCTACCCTCTCCCAACTCCCATCTCTATAGGACTCTTAAATCACACCAATACCCCTATCTCATTCACCTTCCTCATATTTCCTCCCCAGCAAACAGCCATCACTCACCCCCACATCCCTCCCAACTCCCAACCCACTCCATTAATCTCTACACACCCTCTCCCAACTACCATCCCAGTTATGACCATTCACAACATTCCTATCCTCCTCCTCACATTCCTCCTCCCCACCTCAGTCCTGTAATCCAGCAAACATCCAGCACTCATCCCCACATCCCTCCGTCTACCTCCCTCCCTAATCCTAATCAGGCACCAGATGAAAGCCAGGTCCCACTAATCCAACTAATACGCCCCTCGCTCTCATCCACAGTCGGAGCGGGTCAGTTCCCTCCTAATCAAGACAAGAGAAATGACTGTCTTAGTGATTTTGTCTGGGGAGATTAACGCAGAATTAGAGTTATGTATGAGATGAGTCACTACATTAAGCGGATATGTAGTTTGTGTTAACTTAAAGGAAATTATCTAAGGAAAAACTCTCTCTCTCTCTCTCTCTCTCACACACACACACACACACGTCTACCTATTTACACACCTGACTTTCCTGATGTTTTATATTTTTCCTTTTAAGCTGATCGCAGTCTCCCTTTTCTACACACACACACACACACACACACACACACACACACACACACACACCTATTTACACACCTGACTTTCCTGACGTTTTATACTTTTCCTTTTAAGCTGATTGCAGTCTCCCTTCTCTACACACACACACACACACACACACACACACACACACACACACGCACACTATGGCTAATGTAAATAATGTATATAACGTGGCACTCCATCACTTCAATCATTTCCCTCCATCCCTTAATGCCAGACTTCGAGCGGCTGGCATGATCACCCAAGGTTTATATTTATTATTTATCACACTGGAAAAATGTCCGTCCGTCCGTCTAGCATCACGGTGAGAGAGAGAGAGAGAGAGAGAGAGAGAGAGAGAGAGAGAGAGGGTGGTCAGGACGAATAAGATGGCCGACAGACAGAGAGAGATGTTTGGTTAGGAGATACAGACAGACAGACAGACGAGAGAGAGAGAGAGAGAGAGAGAGAGGTAAATTACCATCCACCCTGCGTTATGGTGGAGGCGGTGTTAGTAATATCATGGGGCGGCCAGGGAGATGAAGACCCTCCCCCATATTCACTAAAGATAAACGATGACTCACTAAAATGCGTGTTGTACGGCCACACACACACACACACACACACACACACACACACACACACACACACACACACACACGCACGCACACGGGGAAGGGTGGGGGGGCGACGCACACACACACACACACACACACGCGCGTTTAGGGTACGAAGCTGAGGAATAGGAAAAGAAGACGGAGATCAACTTCAATAAAGGGAAATCTGTTAAAGTGTGTGTGTGTGTGTGTGTGTGTGTGTGTGTGTGTGTGTGTGTGTGTGTGTGTGTGTGAATATTGCACTTTTTTGGGGGGGTTGACCCACTCACTGAGAACGAGATTTACAAGGCTATCATTCCTAAAAAGAGAGAGAGAGAGAGAGAGAGAGAGAGAGAGAGAGAGAGAGAGAGAGAGAAAGAGAATTTCCCGAACAATGCATGAATACGTCACGTGTCTGGTGCGTAGGAGACTGTTTACATCGTTGCCATGGAAACGCTGGTCGCAATATTTTGATGGAACACGTGGATATCGTCACCAGGGAGACAGCCCAATGGATTATACGTCTTTATCCCTTCTTCGTGACTCTCTCTCTCTCTCTCTCTCTCTCTCTCTCCTTCGTAATGGACTCACGATTATGACTTTCTTTTGACGTGGAATTACCTGATATTTCTACAGAACCACTTCAGCCCGATGACGTCAATCTCTCTCTCTCTCTCTCTCTCTCTCTCTCTCTCTCTCTCTCACACACACACACACACACACACACGTATTTGTACATTATACATACATGGATAAATATTGACACACATATTCACACACACACACGTACATTACACATACATACATATATAGATAGACAGATAGATAGATAGATAGATAGACTGACAGACAGACAGACAGATATTCTTGCCATCTCCTGACGATTTTTTTTGAGCCTACAAGGAATTTTGCGAACTGGAGAGGTCCTTGCATTTTAATCTTCTCTTGTTGACAAACTTTATAATCTTCAATACGAGAGGCTTTGTCCTAAATTTGCTAGAACAAAGCTAAAAAAGATAATTATAGGGCTGAAGGAGTTGACGCAAAATAATAATAAAAATAATAAAAATAATTAATAACAATAGTAATAGTAATAATAATAATACACTAATAACAATAACAACAATAATAAAAATAATAATAATAATAATAATACCACCACCATTAATATTCCCAGGATAAATCTCTCTTGGATTCCCATTTATAACCCTCACGGACCTTTTTAATACGCGGTCCTTCCCGCGGCGTAATATAATTCAGCATCAACCTACGAAATAAGATAAATAAATAACAGTACTCTCACGCTGCAGTAAATTATCTTTAACACTTAAAATATGGTCTCTTCCCTGTATCAGTATAGTTTTATCCCAGTACTTTAGCTACAGGGAAAAAAAAGGGAGTTCTGTTCTTTCTCTAGTCAGACGCCATAATCACGTAAGGGGTGGCCGTTTGTCTTTGAGTTAGTTGTTTTACGGGGAGGGGCACTAACCAGCCGTCAACCCGCTTGCTGACACGTAGGGAACACGTATGGGTTGGTTATATGGTTACCACCCGGCGTTGTAAATGGTTTCACGGCTTACAAGAAATCAGTAGGCTTGTCACTCTATGTAAAGCTACCTGAAAGGGAAAGAGTAATAAAAAGTGACAGAAAAGACTGGAGAAATAGGAAGACAGGAGGGAAAAGAAAATGAATGATGAAGGTGAAGGAAGAAGTAGGCAGCACAGCATCAAGTGAGTGGAGGATGGTGAGAAATAGGAAGCAAGAAGGGCAGACACAGAAAAATAATGATAAAGATGAAGGAAGAAGTAAGCAGCACAACATCAAGTGAGTGGATGATGGTGAGAAATAGGAAGCAAGAAGGGCAGACACAGAAAAATAATGATAAAGATGAAGGAAGAAGTAAGCAGCACAACAAGTGAGTGGATGATAGCGAGAAATAGGAAGAAAGAAGGGCAGACACAGAAAAATAATGATAAAGATGAAGGAAGAAGTAAGCAACACAACAAGTGAGTGGATGACAGAGAGAAATAGGAAGAAACAAGGGCAGACACAGAAAAATAATGATAAAGATGAAGGAAGAAGTAGGGAGCACTACATCAAGTGAGTGGATGATAAAATATATAAACCCAACACTGTCTATATTCACCAGATAAATCTTCCCTGGATTTGCATTTCCTATTTTTCCAGGCGGCCCCAGAGCCTTCCCTCCCTCCGTCCACACCAGCGCCTCTGAAGTGGTGTGTTGCTGGGAGGTGGTAGGGAGGCCATGATGAGGGGTGGGGACAAAAATATAAAGGGAAAAAGGAAGGTGTGTGGAGAGGTAGGAGAGGGAAAGTGGGGGGGTTGTGTATAAAGGGAAAGGGAGTGGGGAGGGAAGGGAAATGGGGGTAAAAGGTGAAGAGAAAGGGAAGGAGAGAAGAGGGAACAGGGAAGGCTTATAAAGGGAAAACGGTGTGTGGAGAGGCCGGTGGGGGGAGGAAGGGAGGGGAGTATGCGCATAAAGCGAAAGGGAATGTGAAAGGGAGAGAAAAAAAGACGGTGATGATGATGATGATGATAATGACGTCGACGATAACGATACCTCTACGCCTATGGTTCCGTGGCTCACCCAATCACAGCTCCGTATGCAAGTAGGGGGCGTGGCTCAATTTTACCAGGTTAAAACGAATGGACTCCAGGGTCTCACGGTTCCAGACAGGTAATTTTGACACCTGCACCGACCCCATCATTAGGCAGGGCAAAGTCATGAATATCTATGAGTGTTTAGATGCGGTCACACATTATGGAAAATTTGGCGGGGGAAGAAATGAGGAAAAGAGAATAGAAATGAAAATTAAGATGATGGTGGATTAGGAGAGAAATAAGGAAGAAGAGAGATTAAGAGGAAGAGGAAGTAGGAAATTATTGGAAGTGGAAAAAATAAGGAAGAAACAACAGAGAAGGGATGAAAATTTAAGTCGTTGGTAGATTAAGAGAGAGGGAAATGAGTAAGAACAGAGATGAAGAGGAAGTAGGAAGAGGAAGTAGAAAATTACTAGTAGGGGAAAGAAATGAAGAGGAAAGAATAGAGAAGGGATGAAAATTTAACTAGCTGGTAGATTAAGAGTGAAATGAGGAAAAGTAGAGATTAAGAGGAAGAGGAAGCAGGAAGAGGAACAAGAAATTATTGGTGAGAGAAAAAATGAAGAAGAAAGAATAGTGATGGAATCGCAATATAAGTAGTTGGTAGATTACAAGAGAGAGGGAAGTGAGGAAAGAAAGACATTAACAGGAAGAGGAAGTAGGAAGAGGAAAAGGGAAATTACTGATAAGGGAAATTAAAGAGGGGAGAGCAAACACATTAGGGGAGGGGGATGGGGAGGGGGATGGAAATGGGGATGAGGATGAGGATGGGGATGGGGAGGGGGATGGGAAGGGAAAACACGTTGTGAGGAAGAGGTGAGGGAGGTACTTGGGAGAGGAAGAAGGAAGGGAGACAAGTAAGGAGAGGAAGAGGGGAGGGGAAAGTTGGGAAGGAGGGGGGAAAGCCGCGAAAGAGGGATGGGATAGAAGCTTGGAAGTTGGGAGGGAGGGGAGAGGACACACGATGGGAGGAAGGAGGAGAGGAGACAGGATGGGAGGGAGGGGAGACACGATGGGAGAGAGGGTGGGGAGGAGTGACTAGTTGGGAGAGGGAGAGGAGAGAGGAGATAGGCTGAGAAAGAGGGAAGGGAAAGGAGACGAACTGGGAGGGGGAGGAGAGAGGAGATGTGCTGCGAGTGGGGGAAGCGAGAGAAGATTAGTTGAGAGAGGACTCGGGGAGATGACAAGCTGAGCGAGGGAGGGGGGGAGAAGACAAGTTGAGAGAGGGTGGGGAGGGGAGACAAGGTGGAAGGAGGAGGAGAAAGAGGAGGAGGAGAAAGAGGAGGAGGAGGAGGAGGAGGAGGAGGAGGAGGGGAAAACCAGATAAAGGGAGCAATGGAAGGCAGTGACATGGCCAGTGGGTCTGATAGACACATAGATATCAAACTGGTTAGTAGTGGTGGTATTGCGATATGTGTCAGATAAATGCAGTTTTTTTCCCACCTCTCCTCTAGCAATATAAAGAGAAAGTTGTATGAATCGTGCACACTTTTACTGTTTGCCTAATTATATGTAATATACCTCTCTCTCTTAATGTACAGGTAAGAGCAATACACCTGTCTCTGAACGTACAGGTAAGAGCAATACACCTGTCTCTGAACGCACAGGTAAGAGCAATACACCTGTCTCTTAATTAATGCACAGGTAAGAGCAATACACCTGTCTCTTAATTAATGCACAGGTAAGAGCAATACACCTGTCTCTCTTAATTAAGGCACAGGTAAAAGCCCTTCAAATTTAACCCAAATTACGTGACAGAAAAGAAACAGTCAAAGTTATGTTCCCTAAAAC
>NC_136993.1:2098096-2175596 GCF_032717465.1 Coenobita brevimanus | reverse complement strand
ATAACTCCCTGAGGGGGTGGGGGGTGGGGGGGACAAGCACACTTTCCAAAAACAAAAAAAAATCCACACAAAACATGGATGATAAATTCGGACACAAAAAATTCTTTGATTATCGACTCCTAGAGGGAAAGGAACAAACCCGGCGCACGTTTCTGGGCCTTTACATCATTCCCTGAGCGATTTATTTTGCTTATCATAAACCGGTGCACTTTCTGGCCGGCATTCCTTTATATCTCTTCCGAAGCGATTTATTTTGCTTATCATAATCCGGTGCACGTTCTGGCCCGCATCTCCTTACACCTCTTCCTATGCGATTTATTTTGCTTATCATAATCCGGTGCACAATCTAGCCTGCATTCCTCTACACATCTTCCTAAGCGATTTATTTTGCTTATAACACGTGCACATTCTGGCCCTTCACATCTTTCCCTAAGCGATTTATTTGGCTTATAACACGCGCACATTCTGGCCCTTCACATCTTTCCCTAAGCGATTTATTTTGCTAATAACGGGTGCACATTCTGGCCCATTACATCTTTCCCTAAGCGGTTTATTTTGCTTAACATAGCCCAGGGGAGTACCTGGAGATTTGGGGGCCCGGGGGGCTAGGTTCTTTGAGAGGCCCCGCAAAGAACCTAACCCCCCTCATTCTCAAAACTTATCTAATATCTCAGCCGGGATTGTCGGGATGATAAATATATATATCTTTAAATATTAATAAAAAAGCTTATAAATTGTTAAGGCTTTGGGGGGCCCGGGGGGCAGTTTCAAATAGCCCCCCCCCCCCGCCCCCTCAGGTACGCCACTGTCATAGCCCGATGCACATATTTTTCTTCTTCATTCTTCTTTTGAGACACGCACGCACTCACTCACGTCTCACACACACACACACACACACACACACACACACACACACACACACACACCTTACTGCTTTCTCATATCTACATCTCCTAACTACTCGGGGCAGCTAACACACAGACTACTGCTGGTGAGGCCTGTCAGTAAGTTAGGTTAGGTTAGGCTAATGTTAAGGTTGTTAATGGCTAGCTAAGGATACCACGGTGTTAAGTTAGGTTATTAGGGTTGTGTCTGGCTAGGATATGATGAGGTGAGGTGAGGTGAGGTAAGGTAAGGTAAGGTAAGGTAAGGAGAGGTGAGGTGAGGTGAGGTGAGGTGAGGTGAGGTGAGGTAAGGTATGGTAAGGAGAGGTGAGGTGAGGTGAGGTGAGGTGAGGTGAGGTAAGGTAAGGTAAGGTAAGGAGAGGAGAGGAGAGGAGAGGTGAGGTGAGGTGAGGTGAGGTGAGGTGAGGTACGGTACGGTAAGGTATGGTAAGGAGAGGTGAGGTGAGGTGAGGTGTGGTTAGTTTAGGTTAGGTAAGGGTTTAAATAAGGGAACCATGATCATCTCAGTAAATATATACTGTATGCAGGGAGCTGACAGAAAACATGACAACCATAACCTCCAAAGATATTGACACACCACCACTAGAAAGTACGACCACATTACGGACACTACGACAACTTTCACACACACACACACACACACATACACACACACACACACACACACACACACACACACACACACATTCCCTACTGCTTCCTCACACCCAGATACGCTCTCCTCGTTACAAGACTGGTCGGGGCAGCAAAACACTGTACAACCACTGCTACTACTCAGGCCTGTCATTAGGTTTCAAGGCACCTTCAGGGCTGGGTGGAGAGGACGGGAGCTGGTTCAGGCGATGTGTGGCTTACTGGATCTTAAAGCACCAGGTAAGCAGGAGAAATTTTCCTCGTTTCTCTTTTTATTTATGAGGAAGGAACTCAATGCTTGAAGCCTGTAAACTTTCTCCCTCCCATTAACATCTTTAACCTAGTGACATTTTCTATTTTATTCTCAGTACCCCAAAATTTAATTAAACTTAAGTATTTCAAGTGATGTGGCAATAAAGGCTATGTTTAACTCAGGATGAAATAAATCTAAGCTGGACAGAATAAATAAATAAATAAATGGTAGGCGAACGAATTATTACCTATGTCATTCTTGGGCTGAAGGGTATTACCTATTAATATTATCCTCTCTATTCTCTCTCTCTCTCTCTCTCTCACGCATCCCAAGGTCTCTCGTGCTGAAGAGGTTACTGAAAGCCGTCCCCAACTCCCACCATCCACCAATTCAATCCACAGCTTAATATTATCATCACATGTCAAGATGAAAACATAAGGTGATCTTACTGAAGGAGATGGACGTCGAAGAACGAAGTCAAGATCTGATCAGGTTAAGATGATTGAACTTTGGCATTTGAGAGAACGACGAGGCGTGAAGAGTTTTGTGTGTGTGTGTGTGTGTGTGTGTGTGTGTGTGTGTGTGTGTGTGTGTGTGTGTGTGTGTGTGTGTGTGTGTGTGTGTGTGTGTGAGAACGACATACGCGTATACGAAGGGTGAAAGGTTTTGCTATTTGTGTGTGTGTGTGTGTGTGTGTGTGTGTGTGTGTGAGAACGACATACGCGTATACGAAGGGTGAAAGGTTTTGCTATTTGTGTGTGTGTGTGTGTGTGTGTGTGTGTGTGTGTGTGTGTGTGTGTGTGTGTGTGTGTGTGTGTGAAAGGGTTAACCTGAACTAAACATCCATTGGCGTATTCGTAGAGAGAGAGAGAGAGAGAGAGAGAGGCTAATAAACGCTTACATCCTCCGCCTGTTCATTACCACACCTCTCGCGATTACAACTTTCTCCAGCCTTGTCGTTCTCCAAATCTATCTGGTTACTACTGTGCTTTTCCTTCGTGTTATCTCTCTTAACAAATTTATCTATCTATCTATCTATAACCAGACGCCTTAATCAAGCTCTCACTACCAAATTTATCTATCTGTCTATCTACCTCATCCACCTATAGCCAGACGCCTTTATCCCGTAAGCGGTGGCCACAAACAAATCGCCTCCATGTCGCTCCTTTCCCTGCCCTTCCCCCAACTTAGAGCGTAATTTCTCAGCACCAAAATTTTCCATGTACCCAATGCCATGCCTCTAAATTCCGAAAGGGGTGCCCAGAAACAAATCGCCTCCGTGTCGTCCTGTCCCCTGCCATTTCACTGCCCTCCCCCCAACTTGCACCCTCCCCTCTCACATACCTCTCCACTCCATCCCCCCATCTCATTCTCGGTCTGCACCTCCCTCTCCCACTCCAACGCCTCCACGTCGCCCTGTCCCCTGCCACTTCACTGCCCTTCCCCCACCTTACACCCCCTCTCTCAAATACCTCTCAACTCCATCCCAGAATTTTAACTTGAAGAAAATCGTCGTACACTGCCAAGAAAACTGAACATCGTAGTAAATGAAACTAAATCGCTAACTAGAATATGTTTCACCCAGGTTAAAAATAACAGTCTGAATGGAGTGAACCTGATGATTAGAATATAGAAGGATTTATAAGGCTCTAAATCCTTCACTTACTTACGTACTCTGCATCACAAAAGAGGATACGGTTGTGTAAGGAATAAGTCGCAAAGAATCATGAGTTACGGTACCCCCAGAGCCAAATACGACCCTAAACCACAGAGAAACTACACAGCAAAGAACGTACATCCTAAAGAAACCATACCGCAAAGAAACTAAACAGCAAAGGAACCTGTGTTACGCTGTCTCCAAAGCCACCAGGAATGCGACCCCAAGTTTCACCTCCACGCACCTAAGAGAGATGGGGGTGATGACCAGTGTGAGAATAAATCGGAAAGAAAGATGTATTATACACTTTTTACTTTAACTTGGCCTAAAATTGCCATCTCTCCATTTTGAACACACAGTTGTAACAAGAGATTAAGAGTAGAATAAGATGCCAGTCACGAAGAAGTGCTGTGGAAAGGATGTAGAACCGTAGTATTGTCTTTTTCTACCGATAAGCTACGTGAAATGAGCAGCAAAAGGACGAAAACCTAGGCCAAAATCAAGGTAAAACGGCTATACCACCTCCACGCACCAGAGAAAGGTGGGTGAATTCACCAGTGTCTGAGATGAGCAGTTATGGATAGTCAGTGGTAAGGGTGTGCAGTTACAGATAGTGCAGTTATAGATGGTGATAAGAGTGTGTAGTTATAGTCAGTGATAAGGGTGTGCAGTTATAGATAGTCAGTGGTAAGGGTGTGCAGTTATAGATAGTCAGTGGTAAGGGTGTGCAGTTATAGATAGTCAGTGGTATGGGTGTGCAGTTACAGATAGTCAGTGATAAGGGTGTGCAGTTACAGATAGTCAGTGGTAAGGGGGTGCAGTTACAGATAGTCAGTGGTAAGGGGGTGCAGTTACAGATAGTCAGTGGTAAGGGTGTGCAGTTACAGATAGTCAGTGGTAAGGGTGTGCAGTTACAGATAGTCAGTGGTAAGGGTGTGCAGTTACAGATAGTCAGTGGTAAGGGTGTGCAGTTACAGATAGTCAGTGGTAAGGGTGTGCAGTTACAGGTAGTCAGTGGTAAGGGTGTGCAGTTACAGATAGTCAGTGGTAAGGGGGTGCAGTTATAGATAGTCAGTGGTAAGGGTGTGCAGTTATAGATGGTGGTAAGAGGATGCAGAAAAAAATACCCCAACTTACAACCACCATCATACCTGTACTGTGAGAGAAAGACAACACTATATCCCTTCAATACAATGGCCATTTACTTTACTCTCCCTATTTCCACGACTATTTACGTCATGCTCACCATTGCCAGACTAATTCATTCAATACAGGAATGGTTTCTTGTCCTAACTTACAACTACTAATATAACTACCGCGCGAGAAAGAGTTACAAATAAAAGAGTAAGGGATATTACGAGAGTGGAACCAGTTGATATGTGAGACTGTCTCGCTGGAAGTGGCTGGGGCACATATACAGAAAAGAAGGCAGTTTAATACAGGATGTGCCAGAGTGGACTGCTAGAGGAAGAAGAGGTAGAGGTAGGCCGAGGGAAACCTGGTTGAGGACAATGAAGAGAGAAGCAGGAGAGGAGTGTTGGTGGGACCTGAAGGAGATGGTAAGAGACAAATATTGGTGGAGAGAGTTCATCGAGGCCCTATGCATCCCGTGGGGTGCCACAGGAAATGACTGATTGATTGATTGATTGACTGATTGCGAGAAAGACAATACTATATCCCTTAATTATAATGACTTTTCAGTATATTCTGGCTATTTCCTAAAGAATTTACTCAATGAAGTAAAGGCTTCTTGAGCTGATGGGGTGAATGAAGGCTTTATCCCCCCTCCTCCTCCGTTTCGAAAAGTCTATTATCTATCTATCTATCTATAGCCCGACGCTCTAATCCCGCAAAGGGTGGCCGCAGACAAAAGGCCTCCAAGTCGCTCTGTCACCCACCATTTGACTACCCTCCCCCCAACTCACCCCCCCTCCCTCATATACCTCTCAACTCCATCCCTCCATCTCATCCTCGGTCTGCCCCTCCCTCCACCTCACCTACATACACCCTCTTAGTCAGTCTTTCATTCTCCATTCTCTCCACATGTCCAAACCACCTCAGTGTATTTCTCCTAATCTTCTCAACCACATCCACATCCACCCCACAACGTTCCTTCACTTCTTCATTATATCCTGAATAAAATCATCTAAATGTATTCAACTTCGAAAAACAAGAGTTAGGAAAGACTAAGAAAAAGTAAATTCAAAAATAAAATGTTTGAAGATGGCAAGAATGACGCCATCGTATTATAAATATTGGTGATAATCTTTAATCAACTTTACATGAACACTGGCATGTGGAGATGAACAGTATGCAGCGACCTACGCGTAGAGTCGTACAAACACAGTCACACGCACACACACACACACACACACACACACACACACACACACACACACACACACACACACACACACACACACACACACACACACAATCCATATCAAGCCCTTCCCCTCACAAGCACACATCCTATCAAGCCACACACACACATACACACACACACACACACACACACACACACACACACACACACACACACACACACACACACACAATCCATATCAAACCCTTCCCCTCACAAGAACACATCCTATCAAGCCACACACACACACACACACACACACACACACACACACACACACACACACACACACACACACAAGCCCTCCCCTCCCCCAACACACATTCTATCAAGCCACACACACACACACACACACACACACACACACACACACACACACACACACACACACACACACACACCTTACAAATTACAGCCAGCCAGAGAGAGACAGAGTAACACTAATACAATTCCTGACACCTTTCCCACACACGCACCCACAACACCGCCCTTCCCACCGTCCGCTTAAGGTGAGCGGAAGAAGGATTAAGAATGATGGCAAGCAGGGTGTAATTCAAACCTGCTTTTTGTTTACCTCGGCTTAATCATTACCTGCTCAAGCAATTTGCAAAAACAGCAGGTGGAGGGCAGAAGTGAACGCGTCGGTGAGCAAAACCCTACAATTTTGCTTGGGGATTTCCCAGGATTAAATCGCTCGTGGGGAGTTGCTTGCGGTCTCTGAATATCTTTTAAGCCCTTTCACACCGATGATGACTTTCTTTTTAACGCATCATTTTTCTACCTGGATAGAGTTAGATTAAGCTTCAATTAACCTCTTCACCACCTGGTCACCCCCCTAAGCTGAACAGAATCGCCAGGTAACAGTAGTGGTAGTAATAATAATACTAATAATACTAATACTAATAATAATAATAATAGAAGAGTAGTAGCAGTAGTAGTAGTAGAAGTGGCAATAATAATAATAATAATAATAATAATAATAAATAATAACAATAATCATAATAATGATGATGGAAAAACTCTTTAATCTTGCCTGGAGGTCTCCCAGGAATAAGAATTAAGTGGATCCTGAGATATTTTTTGCCCTACCACCACCATCTTATCCTTAACCCCCTCACCCTCCTCCTCAATGACGTCTCCTAGGTATAATAAAGGAATAAATACATAAATAAATCCTCGGTCCTGTCGCTGCCTATGGTGTTTTTCCATCAATAAATAAAATAAATCCTACGTCTGCGTGCGGTGTTTTTCCTTCAATACATAAATAAAATAAATCCGGGATCCTGTCTCTGCCTATGGTGTTTTTCCTTCAATAAAATAAATCCTGGATCCTTTAATAAATCCTGGGTCCTATCTATGCCCATGCTGTTTTTCCTTCAATCAATAAAATAAATCCTCAGTTCTCTCTCCCTCTCTCTGGTGTTTCTCCTTGACTGTCACAACCAATACTTTCTTCTACGACGTCTTGATTCATCCTTCCTACCACCAGAAACTTAACCTAACCTGGGAAACACCTGTCGTGAAAAGGTTAATGCAGGCTACATATAACGCCCTACATACGAACAACCTCCAATGAGTATAAAGGTATGGTGATAATGAGTATAAAGGATATATATAAAAGATCCTAACCAGTAAATGATAAATGTCTCCATGGGTTACGCAAGTCTCTCTCTCTCTCTCTCTCTCTCTCTCTCTCTCTCTCTCTCTCACACACAGACACAGACACACACACACACACACACACAAACGTTCCCATGAGTTACGTGCCTCAGTGTGTGTGTGTCTCTCTCTCTAGGCTAGGGGAAGAGGGCAAGAGGAGTGCATGGAAGTGTGTAGATATGAGTCGTCGGAAGGAAAACAGACGAGAGGAGGAAGTGAAATATGGTAGGAACAAAAACTAGTAAGGAAAAAGGCAGACAAAAAATAAGATAATGGGAGAACGGAGAGATTAGCGTGGATGGAGGGACGGGAGGAGAGAGAGGAAACGCAGAGGGAAGGGAATGAGAAGGGAACATAGAGGAAGAGGAAACAAGGAGGGAGGGAAGAGGGAGGAGACGCAGATGAAAGGGAATGAGAAGGGAGCATACTCTAGAGGAAGAGGGAGGGAGGGAGGAAAAGCATAGGGAAGGGAATAAGATGGGAACGTAGTGGAAGAGGAAAGGAGGGAGGGGAGGAAGGGAGGGAGAGAGAGAGAGAGAGGAAAGCAGGAAACGCAGAGAGAAGGGAATGACAAGGGGACATACTGCAGAGGAAGAAGAAAGGAGGAGGAAAGGGAGGAAGGGAGGGAGGCAGGAAGGGAGATGAAACAGTGGATGAAGAGGAAAAAATTGAATTAGGAAAAAAATAATAATAAGCAGAAAAACACTGGCAGAAAAAGCTACAAAAGGACCAGAAAATAATAATAATAATAATAAATAATAATAATAATAATAATACGGCGCAAGGTCAAGGGAAAATGACGGAAAATATGAAAAACGAGGAAGATAAAATGAGGGTTGAAGAAACGGAGAGACTAAAGACAAAATAAAAGAACTGAAATTAAAACAAAGAAAAGAATCCGTTTTCGCAATGACTTCGTGGGTGAATGGGCAATACCGTGTGTGTGTGTGTGTGTGTGTGTGTGTGTGTGTGTGTGTGTGTGTGTGTGTGTGTGTGTGTGTGTGTGTGTGTGTGTGTGTGTGTGTGTGTGTGTGTGTGTGTGTGTGTGTTTGCGCTAGAAGGAGAGGTTAGGAGGAACAGGGTACGAAAACCGCAGTGGTGAAAAGGGAGGGAGAAGAAAATGGAGAGGGAGGGAGAAGAGGAGGTAGAAAGGGAAGGGGAGGAGATGAAGGGAGAGGAGGAGGAGATGGAGGGGGGGAGGAAGGAGAGGGAAAGAGAAGGTAAGGGAGGGGAGGGGGAAAGAGGAGAGGGAAATGGATGGGGAAGGGTGAGGGAGAGGAAGTAGGGAGGGGAAGGGAGGGAGGGGGGAAGGGTGAGGGAGGGTTTAGGGTGCAAAACATCTGGCGTATCATCTACTTTACGATGTGACTGACAAGGATAGCAGAGGCTGGATATCAGGGGAGAGACAACCACCTAATTTACCGTCTCTTTGCTGTACCCTGGACGCACCTGCTGTACCTGGCCCACCCCCTTTACCTGGCCTTGTTACCTGGCTTTATTGGGTGTGGTATTTCCTCCCTCTCCCTCTCTCTCTCCCCTTCCCTCCTTTACCTGGCCTTGTTACCTGACCTTACTGATGTGTTACTTCCTCTAATTCTTACTATATCACTCTTTCTCTCTCTCTCTCTCTTCTGTGTGTGTGTGTGTGTGTGTGTGTGTGTGTGTTTCATCAGTACATGATCAATCCTTTCTCATTCAATTCACAATCAATTTTTCCAGTATTTTTGTTACATCTGACTACATTCTTAGTTCGCTTTACAATCCTCACCCAGTCCCACCACTCACCCACTCAATCTTAGTCCTTTCTCATTCAATCTATACTCACTCCATACTCAATCCCTCTTCATCAATCTTCACTCACTCCATTCTCAATCCCTCTTCATCAATCTTTACCCACTCCATTCTCAATCCCTCTTCATCAATCTTTACCCAGCCCACTCCATCAACCAAACTTTGCCCAGTCCATTTCCAACCACATCTGTTCCTTACTCCTAACTAAACCTTCTGCACCTCACCCTCTCCCAATTTCTTTTCCCTCTTCTCTCTCTAGTAGTAGCTCCTCAGTCCTCTCACACTTTAGATTCTACTAATTTTACACATCTCTCCCTAACAATTCTTCCCCGAGTCCTCGTCCTCTAGAACAATCCTTCCCACATTTCTCTACCTTCTTTTCTTAAAAAATCCTTCACCACCTTTCTCTCTCTTTTGAACATACAACTCTCTCTCACTCTCTCTTGTAACCCTTCCTCTCTTTTCTCCAAACTAATCCTTTCTATCATTCATATCTTCTCTTTCTTTCCCTGACAAGTACTTCGTCTCTCCTTCCTATACTAATCCACTCAATCATCCATACTTTCCCTCTCTCTCTAAACCTAATTACTCTGGCTTTCTTTATTCACCTGTCCTTCAATGGGCAACCTAATGAGGCAACTCTATTTCAGGGTAGAGCTGAATTACAGGGACCTACTCTAGGATATACTCAGAGTAGGGGGGGAAGGAGAATCTAGCCTACTTTGGGGTAAACCAAAAGTAGGAAGTGAGAACAACTGCAAGATCAGTTTCAGGTGGATCACAGCAGGAAAGGGGAGTGAGCAGCCTAAAGGGTTTCCACCTCGCAGGTTCCGAGGGGTTGGAGTCGAACTTTTCTCATCAGTTACTCAGGTCGACTCCTTCCACACAAGCAGACAATCGAGAACCCACTCCCAACTTGCTGATCCCCAACACATGAACTCTGACCCAACAGCAGCACCACCCGAGCCGTACCTGCCCCCTTCCACCTTGGTTTGGTGCCCTAATGACAGGTACCCTTGAGGCATACGTTACCTCTCCCTACTTCTCTTAAGGTGTTTTTCATGTATTAGGAATCATTCAGCTCTCCCTGTTTCTCTCCTTCAGTCAAACCAAACGCCCTATTCTCTCTTCTCTCCATGCTTTCCAAACCCGACTGCATGATTTCGACAACAGATCCACAGAAAAATAAATAAATAAATAAAAAATCTGATAAAAATGGATCCGAGAATAGCAAAAACTACGAGAGAAATGTCCCAGGAATTACACCACAAACACCATACATCACCTACTTAATTTCACACTGGACAGCCCCTGTAAAAGACCTTTGTCCAACTTTACAAGCCTCCTATCCTCTCTCTCTGTCCTGCACAATTCTGTTTTTTTTTTGCCCTTTCCTAACATCCCTTCACATCAATCTTCTCCTCTCCTCTTTCCTGACTTTCATCCATCTTCTTTCCTTTCACGCTTATCTCCCTTCTCTCTCTCTCTCTCTCTCTCTCTCTCTCTCCACTCCTTTCCAATTTGATCTCTCATTCTTTCTTCTGTTCCACTTGTCATTTCTCCTAAGCCTCTTCTCTCCTTGTCTGTAATTCCTCTCAAGCCTGTCTCTCCTTCCCTCCTGTCTAATTTTCTTCCTTCCCTGTCTCCTTCAGTCCTTCCCTGTTCTTTCCTACCATTCGTCTTCTCACCTTTCCAACCCACCTTCTGTCCACCTCTTCCCCTCCTCCGTCTCTTGTTAACTCCTATCCCTCTTCTGTCTACCCACCTATCCTCATCTGTCCATCCATCCCATACGATCTGTCCCTCTGTCCTTCCTCCCTCTCCTCTATCCTTCCTTCTGTCCCCTTCCTCCTGCCCCCCTCTTCCCCTCCTCCGTCTCTTGCTAACTCCTATCCCTCTTCTGCCTACCAATCTCTCCTCATCTGTCCATCCACCCATACCAACAGTCTGTCTGTCCTTCCTCTCATCTATCCTTCCTTGTCCCCTCCTCCTGCCTCTCTCTCCTCCTCCTCCGTCTCTTACTAACTCCTATCCCTCTTCTGCCTACCAATCTCTCCTCATCTGTCCATCCACCCATACCCACTGTCTCCCTATGTCCTTCCTCTCTCTCATCTGTCCTTCCTTATCCTTCCTTCTGTCCCATTCCCGTCCCTCCATGTGCTTTGCCGCGTCCCATTCTCTCCTCGCCTATCCATCCCTCTTGTACCCTGGCCCTACCTATCCTCCTTCCCATGCATTGTCACAACTTATCCTTCCATCCGTCTTTCGGTGTCCTCTCTCTCTCTCTCTCTCTCTCTCTCTCTTTCTCTCTCTCTCGTACCCTTTGCTCCTCACTACCCTTCTTCCCATGGATTATCTTTCCTCATACTTCTTTCCGTCTCTTCGTGTCCTTCTCTCTCTCCCTCTCTCTCTCTCTCTCTCTCTCTCTCTCACACACACACACACACACACACACACACATACAGACACATACTTTTCCACTTGTTAAGCCAAATCTGGGGTAATCTAACGTGGCAGTACTTTAACTCACGAGGACAAAGCCTGGAGTTTCAGATGCCATATAAACTTGCCAGTGTGTGTGTGTGTGTGTGTGTGTGTGTGTGTGTGTGTGTGTGTGTGTGTGTGTGTGTGTGTGTGTGTGTGTGTGTGTGTGTGTCAATGAGTGAGTGAGTGACAAACTTCGCAGAGTAATTGTTTTTGGTGGCCTTTGTGTGTGTGTATGTGTGTATGTGTGTGTGTGTGTGTGTGTGTGTGTGTGTGTGTGAGAGAGAGAGAGAGAGAGAGAGAGAAACCTTCATTTCTAGCCAACTTTCACGGGAGGTTATTGCGGTGTTTCTCCCGGTCTTCCTCGCTAATGAATCTCTCTCTCTCTCTCTCTTTCTGTGTGTGTGTGTGTGTGTGTGTGTGTGTGTGTGTGTGTGTGTGTGTGTGTGTGTGTGTGTGTGTGTGTGTGTGTGTTTCAGCACAAATCAGCCTACAATTATCAACAAAACCTGCCAACACCTACTGGGAAAAAAAAAAAAAAAAAAAAAAAAAAAAATAGACTGGTATACTCGTTGGTTAAAGGAAGCTCCGCAACACCATTTCCTTAGCGATTTATTACTGGATATGGCTAGTTAATATCCTTTTGCTAAATTTATTTATGCAATGGCGATACTCGTATTGGAAGAAGTTATGCAACACAGAAGTGGCCGGTAAGGTGTAATAAACAAAATAAATCGCTAAGGAAAGGGTGTTAGGGAGCCTCATCAATCGACACTGGACCTTAAACACAGAATGAAAATTATACCAAAGAGCTTAGGTTCAGTACAAGTAACACTGTAACTAAAACAGAGGTTAGTCTCCTTCTATTCTATCTGCGAATCGCCTTCCAAAAATAATAATAATAAAAATTAATAATAATAATAATAATAATAATAATAATAATAACAATCATAATAAAAAATAATCTACATCACGTACGAAAACACGACGCAACATATCTGAGTGTACCCCCTTCAATATAACCGTCCACTAGAACAATATAAAAAATAATATAGAGGATTCACAACGCAGTATTCTTCTTTAAAACAGTACTTAACAAGTGAGTGAAGTACTGCCATACAATACAAAGCGCCCTACCCAATGATAACCAAACATATGTACTGTGTAAACAATGTGGGTATGACAGCAATACGTTTGTACAGTAGTGTATAAAATAATGGTTAAATACAGACCATGACCTTGGGAGTAAATGGCTGGTTGTTGGCGTCACTCACCATCAGGGTATGGGGAACAATTGTGTGAAGTTATATCAAAATCTGTCCATGCATGTGGAAGATAAAGAGCGGACACGAATGTAGGTTAAGTCTGACAACACCCGACCTTGTTTGAGCCCCCAGTGTGACCTTGACCTTGGGAGTAAATGGCCGGTTGTTGGCGCCACACACCGTAATCGTATGGGGTACAATTGTGTGAAGTTATATCAAAATTTGTTTATGCATGTGGAAGGTAAAGAGCGGACACGAATGTACGTTAAGTTTGACAGCACCCGACCCTGTTTGAACTCTAATTGTGACCTTGACCTTAGGAGTAGATGGCTGGATTTTGGCGCCACACACCGTCAAGGTATGGGGAACAATTGTGTGAAGTTACATCAAAATCTGTCCATGCATGTGGAAGATACAGAGCCGACACGAAATTGCAGACGGACTGACGGAACCGCGCAAACCTGTAGTCCCAGATTTAATAAAAGGTAATATTTTCTACGGCAATGATACCTCTGGCTAACCTGCAGTGCTGACTCAATGTTAGGGAATCTGAGGCATTAAGAAAGATACATGCGGATGGTGACAACATGAGAGAGAGGGAGACAGAGAGAGAAAGAGAGAGAGAGAGTCAGGAAGCTCCCCCAGGTTTCTCCATCACTAATAACACAGGCTAGGTATTCCTTTCTGGGTCCGCGTACCCTGTGTCTTAACTTCACAATGCAACCATCAGTAATCGCTTCCCTCTTATGTCTCAGTTTGATCCATAATGGTGTGTGTGTGTGTGTGTGTGTGTGTGTGTGTGTGTGTGTGTGTGTGTGTGTGTGTGTGTGTGTGTGTGTGTGAGAGAGAGAGAGAGAGAAATATAGACAGAGATACAGTAGATGAGAGAGAGAGAGAGAGAGAGAGAGAGAGAGAGAGAGAGAGAGAGAGAGAGAGAGAATGTATGGTGTGTGTGTGTGTGTGTGTGTGTGTGTGTGTGTGTGTGTAAACAATCGACACAGCGTATGATACCAACGAAGGCGTAACAGAAACGAAATGAGAGAGAGCGCAGTGTGTATTGTGGTCTAGGTAATCATTTGGATCGTGAACTGGGAGGAAGCGAGATATCAATGAAGGTGTAATACAGGGGAAATGAGAGAGAGGCGCTCAGTGTGCATTGTGGTCTATGTAATCATGTGGATCGTGAATTGGAAGCGAGAGATTTTCATTGTTTATCTTACCATCTGAGACGCGGAATGAGAGGCTGGGATTGATTTGAGAGAGAGAGAGAGAGAGAGAGAGAGAGAGAGAGAGAGAGAGAGAGAGAGAGATCAATTAAATCCTACCCTATAAGAAACAGCACACACACACACACACACACACACACACACACACACACACACACACACACACACACACACACACACCTGTTGCAATGGATCCACTCTCATATACTGTCTCACACACACACACACACACCTGTTGCAAAGGATCTCCACTCTTATATACTGTGTTTAAAATATACATGAATTCCTTCGTCATTACTACACCAGCAAGCATCTCATACGTAAACCAATACCCAACACCACACCATATTAACCAAGTACCTGATATACCACTACGCAGGTGTAATTCAATACCAGATCATTATACACCACGACACACATACTACCCAACACCAGGTAACATAATACCCAACACCAGATTACATAAAGCACTATGTAACTAAGAGATATACCAATACGCATATCATCATTCAATATCCCAACACCACACGTCACACCTATTCAATACCCAGCCATCCAACACCAGATCAATTTAAGCATCTAACTGATATACCACCAAATGTCATACCTAATTTAATAACCAACACCAGACCATTATTACCCACCAACACCTGCTAATAATCACACTAATCACCCTACTTATCCGGCACCCTTTGATCACCTGTCCAGAGTGACGGTGTTGCCATTATAACACATCGTCTGTCACACCTGGCGCTCTTTTCATGTACTTTCTTGAGCCCAGGTTACGTACAAGATTTAATTGATACGCTTCTCTTTACTACTACTACTACTACAACAACTACTACTACTACCACCACCAGACGCCTTATTAGCAAAAGCGGGTGAATGTTAAATGAACATGAAAAACAAAAACTAGAAACCTAAGGAGACAAGTTCATCATAGACTCTACTTATGACCTTTATAAATATGGCCACACGGACGTATTCACAAACTTTCTCGATCCTAAACTGTACATAAGATGGCTCGAATATCGTTTTTTATATTCACTCATCGTTGCCACACACTTCACGGGCAAACTAGCATTAATCTATTGCCAGACGTCTTAATTCCGTACGGGGTGGCCACAAGCAAATCGCCTCCATGTCGCCCTGTCCCCCGCCATTTCACAGCCCTGCTCCCAGCTCACACCCCTCCCTCTCTCCTATACCTCTCCACTCCATCCCTCCACCTCATCCTTGGCCTCCCCCTCCCTCCCCCCCCTCCACCTCACTCACATACACTCTCCTCGTCAGTCTCTCGCTCTCCAACCTCCCCACATGGCCAAACCACCTCACTCTCATATACCTCTCCACTCCATCCCTCCACCTCATCCTTGGCCTCCCCCTCCGTCTCCCCTCCACCTCACTCACATACACTCTCCTCGTCAGTCCCTCACTCTCCATCCTCTCCACATGACCAATAATTAGATCCCTTATAAAATGTAGGTGACAAATATGACGAAGCAGACTGACTTTTGAAACACCTAGCATTATTATCAAAGTTAAAATAAAAGGCGAAACAGACTGACTTTTGAAACAACTGAAAATAATATCAGAGTGAAAAAAAAATGACGAAACAGACTTCTGAAAACTAGAATTAATATAGAAAAAAGAAGGAAACAAACTGATTTTTTTTTAAACAACTAGAAATGTAAAGGTAAAAAAAAATGACGAAACACTCTGACTTTTGAAACTAGAATATCAATAAAAATTAAAAATGAAATCAACTGGCTTTTGAACTAGGTAGAATTAATATCAAAGTGACAAACATAACAAAACAAACTTCTGAAACTAACTAACCTCTTCAATCTTCGAATATCTACGTTTTATTTTTGCTCCCTCCCATTTTTCTTTATGCCAGGAAGAAGGAACCCAAGGCCAGGCGGTAGCAAGATTGTTCCACGAAAAAGCAAAAACAGAAAAACACTGATCATTTTTACCTTGAGGATATTGGAAGAGGAAGGGCTGGAAAAATAACTTTCACTTAATTTTCCCCCACTAAATGGCTATCCTAACAAAAAAAAAAAAAAAAAGAGGATGATAGTAGTAGTAATAGTAGTAGCAGTAATAACAACAACAACAATAACAACAACAACAATAATAATAATAATAATAATAATAATAAATAAACATGGGGCCCTCGACTCAGCTGTGGGGAATTATATATTGCAAAAGCAGGTTAGGATTCTTTATAAATGCCTTGTCTGGGGTCATTACCTGTCCAATCAAGGGAACACGACAGGTAATCTTGGTCCTACACCGGAGATATCACTGCTTCTTCCTCCCCCTCTGCTCTCTCTCCTCTCTGATGCTGCTATCCCTTTCACTCCCATCAGTCTTCTTTTACTCTCACTTTCAAGCGATTTTCTTTCTTTCTCTCTCTCTCTCTCTTTTTGATGCCACTATCCCTCTTCACTACCTTCACGTGTCTTCTTTTACTCTTTGTTACTTTCACACGATTTTAATAAACTTATCGTCTCTCTCTCTCTCTCTCTCTCTCTCTCTCTCTCTCTCTCTCTCTCTCTCTCTCACACACACACACACACACACACACACACACACACACACACACACACACACACACACACACACACACTCTCTTCTCATTCTTCCAAGTTCCATTTTTTTTTTGTTTCCAAACTAACGAAAGGCCTCTTAATAAAAGGGGTGAATAAAGCTTATGTCTAATCCTTTCAGTAGTCAACCATTAGGTAAATAAAAACTTACGGAGATAGTAAGAACAGAGCAAAAAATACACCAGAGAAGAATACATATGGGTAGGCGTGTGTGTGTGTGTGTGTGTGTGTGTGTGTGTGTGTGTGTGTGTGTGTGTGTGTGTGTGTGTGTGTGTGTGTATTAGACTGAGGCGAAACTTAAAGGTGAATAAAGCAGTGTGGAGATAAGAATAAAAAAGGAGAGAAAGTAACGCGTGTGTGTGTGTGTGTGTGTGTGTGTGTGTGTGTGTGTGTGTGTGTGTGTGTGTGTGTGTGTGTGTGTGTGTGTGTGTGTGTGTGTGTGTGCGAAATACAGATGCTATGTAGGTTGTAGGTTTCTTGTTACAGATGCTTTGGAGATTGAATGTGTGTGTGTGTGTGTGTGTGTGTGTGTGTGTGTGACAGATTCTGTGTAGGTTGTTTTAGGGAAGACCTCTGGCAGTGAAAACATAAATATTACCACGCAAGCAGGAACATCAAGTTAATATAATCCAACTTCTAAAAAAAAAAATAGGAACAGAATTAATGAGGAACGCAAGAGTCATAAATCAGTTTGCAATCATTCCCTCAGGCGAAGAGAAGAAAATATTAATGAGTAAAAAAACAAGACGCTGACACTGGTATGACTTTCTCTCCCTTGTTCTGTTTTTATCTCCGTACTGTGTTATATCATCTTTAAGTTTTGTTTGGTTTGTAAGTTGTATGGCGCAAGCACAAGCACACACACACACACACACACACACACACACACACACACACACACACACTACAAGGCATCTGTAACACGGAACCTACAACCTATACAGCATCTATATTTCACACACACACACACACACACACACACACACACAATATCTACAATGTATCTGTAAGTTCAAGAAACCTACAACCTACACAGCATCTATTTTTCACACACACACACACACACACACACACACACACACACACACACACACACACACACACAACAGCAACAACAACAACGCATCTATAAAAAAAAAACACCTACAGCATCTCTCTCTCTCTCACCCCACACATACACAGCATCAAAACAAAAGAGCCAGGTAATTATGTAAACACCTGTAACCTGAGAACCAGCACCACCATGACCTTCCCTTCCCTCCAACTCTCCCTCTTCCCTACTGTTACTGTATTTTTTTTTTTCTCTCTCTCTCTCACACACACACACACAAACACACACAAACACAAAATTACTGTCAACTGATATCCATTAATCTCTCTGTCTGTCTCTCTCTCTCTAATGCATTAAGTATCAATCTGTTCTATCTACCTACCATCTATATCTATCAATCTATCCAGTTATCTACGTAAGGCTACCAAACATTCAAAATATGCACAGGAGAGAGTTCCACAAGAGAAAGTAAGTGTACAAGAGTTAGACATGGCAGCTTTCACCAGCAGACTACAAGTCAGATCCCCAAAGGGAGATGCAATCAAGGTGGCTGTGATGATGAGCATGATAACACTATAATCTTTTCGTTTTTCACTTTGGGGGAGGAGGTGGCTGAATCGGCAGAGAGGCGGCCTGCAGTCCTGATGGACCCAGGATCGGATCCCGGCTGGGGCAGGGAACAGTTTAAGGATTTGAATTTCCTAAAAGCAGACTTTCCTAATCTACCAGATGACCCGCCGACATGTCGTAAAAATACCCCAGCTAATACCAGTACACCAATCCTGTATGAGACAGCCCTAGCATGTATTCAATATGGACGGTGGGTGTTAGCGCCGAAGTTGTGACATGTGGGGGTGTAGGACTCCTGGGCCTTGGGATAGGCCACAGCCCCCGAGAAATAAGCCCTGAAGCCTTTACTGTAGAAAGAGATTATCAAAAAAAAAAAAAAAAAAGGGCTAATCAGGAAGAGCTATGGAAAGGATGCAAAGCCGTACCACGTTCTTTTGCCAACGACCTACGTGAAATGGGGAGCGAACGGACGATACTCTTGCCAAGTACAGGTGGAAGAACTATAGGCCCTCAATCTGATGCCATCCTTCGACTTATTAAATAGTTGTCTCTGTTTCTTATTCATGTTTAGGGGTTAGGAGGAGGATTTTCAGGGGGAACTTGAGGATGAGGAGGTGTATTAAGAGAGAGAGAGAGAGAGAGAGAGAGAGAGAGAGAGAGAAAATGCATCATAACAATCACACACAAAGTCTCCAGTAGCGTCGAGTGAAATTTAGCAAGGTGAAAGGCAGGCCAGGATCTGTGCCACTGTCTTTACACTGTCACCTAAGTACCACCTTCCCCTCACCCTCACTGTCACATGTGTCTCTCATCTAATTCACTGGCCACGTTAAATCAGCCTCTATTACGTAATTATTCCCTTCACCTGAGTCACCTGGTGGATTCTAGAGAGCGCTGAGATGAGAAGGGAAAAGACATACATACGCAAAATCTTTCTAACATGCAAGAGGTGACTGATGATCTCCCTCCCTCCCTCCCTCTCTCTCTCTCTCTCTCTCTCTCTCCGCTAGTTCAATCCTCGGTCTTTCCTCTGCAGACACGCGTTATGCCCGTGTCGTGCAGCCGTCTTATAAGTGTTCCATGACCCTGTGTTACTTAGGCACTACTTGTTGGATCTCCTACACACGAATTATGTCACCTACTTGGGTACTGCTATTAACCACCTGAATCCAAGTGACGCCCCTTCATTTACTCCCCCTGCTACCGGACGATTTTCCTCAAGAACCGTCGTACTGAGGGGTTTCACTAAGGCTATATCTAATCCCTCCAGGTCGAAAGTCTCTCTGAAGGCGAGTAAAAATCATCAGGAAAGTGCAGAAATAAAATTAAGAATGAAGTTCTCCGGGATCACGGGGGTTAAGGATTACGGATATACAGCACAGAGTATGGAGAACACCAAGGGGACACTTACAGCATCCCATTAACATCACCTCCCTTCCATCCTCACAAAGTAAATTACACCATGATATTTAGACAGTGATTTCTCCTTGTCACTCTATTTTATTTATTTATTTATTTTCTTATTAACGTACTGCTTCCTATTCCTGCCCCCCTTTTCGTCAGTCACTTTTCTCTCTCGTCTGTTCACCCCTTTAGATATAAATTCTGTTAACTTCTTCGTTATTAGTTGGCTTCCTTAAGTCAAATAAATTCGTCTGTGGTCAGAAAATTTTTTTATTGTACTGATCTCTTCACAACCATCACGCCGCTGTTACTAGTACACACACACACACACACACACACACACACACACACACGCTGAAATGACCCAGAAAACGAAAACATCTATACATTCTCTACATACCAAATCTACTACAACCACATTTAGTTTCCGAATACCATAACTTTTCGTCCACGCCCATACCTCTTCGTCCACAACCCCACTCTTCTTCGTTCGCCCGCCTTTGAAGCTGCTGCCTGCCTTGTGTCATGATAGGGCAACCATGACGAAAGTATTGAGACGATGGTGGAACTGTAAACAATTTTTTAACCCTTCTGTTTTGCTATCTATATTGCCTCACTGGATATGTACAGAGAGAGAGAGAGAGAGAGAGACACACACACACACACACACACACACACACACACACACACACACACAAAGAGGAAAGTGACAAAGTGAGGAAGTATGAAGACAAATGAGCGAGTAAGGGACAAGAAGGGAACAGGAAGGATGACATGTAAGAAAGGATGGCTGTTGGATTGGCAGATGGAGGAAGAGGGGAGAAGAGGGGAGAGGAAAACTGAGGGGGAAGAGGGGAGAGGAAAACGGAGGGGGAAGAGGGGGGGAGGAAAACGGAGGGGGAAGAGGGGAGAGGAAAACGGAGGGGGAAGAGGGGGGGAGGAAAACGAAGGGGGAAGAGGGGAAAGGGGAACAGAGGGGGAAGAGAGGACTGTGGAGTGAAGAGAGGGCGATCTGAAGCTAAGTGTGGCGATCCGGCGGCCTAGTTGGTTTCGTGTTAGCCTCACAATCAGAATATTTTCCCACCTGTAGCTACTGTTTTCGTGGAGTGGACATTCGCAAGCTAACGCCAATCCGTAAATGTTAAAGAAAATCGATAATCAAACCTACGCCATAACCACTGTTTTAATTATGTTGTTTTTTCTTTCAGTGTCTGTGTTTTTCTCTCTCCTACCCTCCCCCTACCCCCCCATGTGTGTGTGTGTGTGTGTGTGTGTGTGTGTGTGTGTGTGTGTGTGTGTGTGTGTAGTGAGAAGGATGAAGAAAGGACACACACACACACACACACACACACACACACACACACACACACACACACACACACACACACACAAATACGGTTATATACATACACAATTCCACATTATCACATATGCGCATACATGCACATACCAGTGTGTGTGTGTGTGTGTGTGTGTGTGTGTGTGTGTGTGTGTGTGTGTGTGTGTGTGTTCTAACTTCCGTGTGGGTGTGAACATAATAGGCTAGGTGTGTGAGTATCTGTGTTGGCGTGCGTGTGTGGGTTGTGTGCGTGCGTGTGCGTGTGTAGGTGTGTGCGTGCGTGTGCGTGTGTAGGTGTGTGCGTGAGTGCTGTGTGGGCCTAGTGATGTTATCTGACACTGACATATGGAAGGTTACCCCTGTGATGACAAGTCTTTCACAGTGTGGGTGGGGAGTGTCTATATACGCGTGTGGTGTGTGTGTGTGTGTGTGTGTGTGTGTGTGTGTGTGTGTGTGTGTGTGTGTGTGTGTGTGTGTGTGTGTGTGTGTGTGTGTGTGTGTTACTGTACATGTGTGTATGGGTGTGAGTGTAGGAATGGATGGGGAGTGTGTGTGTGTGTGTGTGTGTGTGTGTGTGTGTGTGTGTGTGTGTGTGTGTGTGTGTGTGTGTTACTGTACATGTGTGTATGGGTGTGAGTGTAGGAATGGATGGGGAGTGTTACTGTACGTGTGTGTGTGTGTGTGTGTGTGTGTGTGTGTGTGTGTTACTGTACATGTGTGTATGGGTGTGAGTGTAGGAATGGATGGGGAGTGTTACTGTACGTGTGTGTGTGTGTGTGTGTGTGTGTGTGTGTGTGTGTGTGTGTGTGTGTGTGTGTGTGTGTGTGTGTGTGTGTGTGTGTGTGTGTGTGTGTGGAGACGGCGGCATCAGCTTAACATTCCAGTTACGCAGAAATTAGAATTACCAAAAAACACGAAAATATATATACATAAAAAAAAAATTACTTAGACCCCATTTACCCAAACAGGGACAGCCTCAGTTTTATACATCTATCTACCTACCTATCTATCTATCAATCCATCTATCTATCTATCTATCTATCAATTCATCTATCTATCTATCTATCTCAGTTTCTCAAGATATTCTCCTGCTGGGAATCTCGCCAGCCCTCGTCAGTTTTATATATCGTCCATCCATCTATCTACCTATTCTATCTATCTATCTATCATATTCTCCTGCCGGGAATCTTGCCAGGCCTGAATGATTTATGTGAAATTCGTGAAGGCGTCCATCTTGGCGATAATGGCGTATAGAAAATTAATAACCGAAAAATTATAGACGGCGAACTCTTACACTGGACGAAGTATGCGCAGAGGACGGTGATGAAGAGGGGAGAAGGGAGAAGATAAAGAAGGGAGAAGGATAAGACGGATAGAAGAAGGGAGAAAGAGGGAGGAAGATGGACGGAAGGGAGAAAGATAAAATGGTTAGAAGGGAGAAGGATAAGACGGATAGAAGAAGGGAGAAAGAAAGAGAGAAAGACAGGACAGATAGAAGAAGGGAGAAAGAGGGAGGAAGATGGAAGGAAGCGAGAAAGATAAAATGGTTAGAAGGGAGAAGGATAAGACGGATAGAAGAAGGGAGAAAGAAAGAGAGAAAGACAGGACAGATAGAAGAAGGGAGATAGAGGGAGGAAGACAGGACAGAAGGGAGAAAGATAAAATGGTTGGAAGGGAGAATGATAAGAAGGACAGAAGGGAGAAAGACAAGGACAGAAGAAGGGAGGAAGATAGGATAGAAGAAGGGAGAAAGATAAGACGGAGAGAAGGAGGGAGAAAGATAAGACGGAGAGAAGAAGGGAGAAAGATAAGACAGAGAGAAGAAGGGAGAAAGATAAGACAGAGAGAAGAAGGGAGAAAGATAAGACGGAGAGAAGAAGGGAGAAAGATAAGACAGAGAGAAGAAGTAAGAAAGATAAGACGGAGAGAAGAAGGGAGAGAGATAAGACAGAGAAGAAGGGAGAGAGATAAGACAGAGAGAAGGAGGGAGAAAGATAAGACGTATAGAGGAAGGGAGAAAGATAAGACGGATAGAAGGGAGGAAGATAAAAAGGATGGAAGGGAGAAGGATATGGATAAAAGAAGGGAGGAAAATAAGGCGGGCAGAAGAAGGCAGAGAGATAAGACGGCTAAAAGAAGGGAGGAAGATAAGGGTGGAAGAAGGAAGGAAGACGCACAGAAGGCAGGAAGACAAAGACAGAAGAAGGGAGAAAGATAAGGATAGAAAAAGGGAGAATGATAAGACGGACAGAAGGGAGGAAGATAAGGACAGAAGAAGGGAGGAAAATAAGACTACAATGACTACTAACACTGCCAAGAGAGTTTATAATGCTTTCCACATTGCCAGAGAACACTGATAAAACTCTGTGTAAATTGAGTAAGACAGTAGATAAAGATAACTAAGTGACAATGACAAAATAAATGAGCAAGCGAATACCCAGGAAGAGGCAGGGAGACTGTGTACTGATGATATCCTCTTAGGTGTTACTGTGGGTGGTCAAGAATGGTAAAAAAACTGAGGCATATAAACACAATTCAAGATTACAAAGACAACCAACAATGCCAGAGGAAATTACTCATACAATGGTTTCCACATTGCCACAGTACACTGATGTAATTCGTGAGTAAATTCCCATGATGATTTGATGATTAATATGAAGATTAATTGAGATCCCCTAAATCTGTCTATGCAGTTTGACCTTTGACCTCCTGTCTCTCTTTAAATGGCCTAAAGCAATAAATACAGGTGTCAAGGTGTATATGAGGGAGGGGGAGGGGCGTGAGCTCAGAGCAGGGCAATGAAATGGCGGGGGACAGGACGACATGGAGGCGATTTGTTTGTGGCCACCCCTTACGGGATTAAGGCGTCTGGCAATAGATAGTCAATGTGTACTTTGGATAAGGAATAATTGTACCAAATCTGAGAGAAATTCGAGAAGAAATAAAGAAAATGGCATCAAAATAAAAAGTGTCTGGAAGAAGGAAAGAAAAAGGAAAGAATAAATGAAAGTCAGGAAAGAAAGAAGGAAAGGGAAAAAGAAAGGAAACTCAGCAGATGCACTTACGTCTCCAAATTACAGTGTGGAGACCTTAATATCAACCTGAAAAGTGTCTGGAAGAAGGAAAGAAAAAGGAAAGAATAAATGAAAGTAACGAGAGAACGAAGGAAAGAGAAAAGGGAGGGAAAGCAGGTACAACTGGGTCTCAAAATAATGATGTGGAGATCTAAAAATAATGACATCAAACTGAGAAGTGTTTGGAAGAAGGAAAGGAGGAGCGAAGGATAGAAAAGGGAAAGAATAAATAAAAGAATGAACGAAGGAAAGAGAAAAAGGAGGGAATGCAGATACAACTGGGTCTCAAAATCATGGTGTGGAATCTAAAAATAATAACGAAAGGAGAAACGCGAAAAACAAAAAGTGAAACATGGAAGGCAGGATAACCAGCTGAAATATAACAAAATATGAAAACCAAGGGACAAGGAAATATATAAGAGGAGACGCTAGAAGGGTAAAGGTTAATACGACCTTACCAAATGACAATCGTGCTGAGAAGACAAAAGGCGATGGGAGGGAGCGAGAAAAAGAATGAATCAGCAAGACAGAGACGATGAGAAAGAGGAGGGTGGAAGAATGAAAAAGATAAGAGGAGGAAGGAGGGAAGGAGAGGGAGGAGGAGGAAAAAAATGATGATGATGATGATGATGATGATGATGATGATGATGATGATGAGGAGGAGGAGGAGGAGGAGGAGGAGAAGGACCAAAGAAAAATGAGGGTAATCGTCAGGAGGAATGAAAAGAGAATTGAGAGAGAGAGAGAGAGAGAGAGAGAGAGAGAGAGAGAGAGAGATAAGAGGGTAAGGAAAGGAGGAAAGAGTCAGAAGAGAGGAAGGTTACAGATAAAGACGATAAGGAAGACCAGGTGAACTGCGGTGAAGGGAAATAAGAAGACTACGTTGACAGAGAGATAAGAATGAGGGGTGGATATTGCTGGGGAGATAAAAGTGAAAGAAGGGGAGGAAAAAAAACAAACGATTAAGGGTTAGGGATGATGATGATGATAGTGAAGGGTTAGGGATGATGATGATGATGATAGTGAAGGGTTAGGGATGATGAGGACGATGATGATGATGATGATGAAGGGTTATGAATGATGACGATGATAGTGAAGGGTTAGGGATGAAGATGACGATGACGATGATGATGATGATGATGATGATGAAGGGTTATGAATGATGACGATGATAGTGAAGGGTTAGGGATGATGATGATGATGATGATGATGATGATGATGATGATGATGATGATGATGATGATGATGATGATGATGGATGGATGGAAAAGAGTGAGGCAGAACGTGAAAAATGATGAGGGGGGATGGGGAAGGGTGTAAAAAAAGAAAAAAAAATCAGTAATAAAGATAACAACGACAAAGGTTGGTAATAATGATAGGGAAGAAGGATGTAAACAGTAAGGAAAATAAAGATGAAGATGGGAGAGGGGAAGGATGAATAAGTCAAGAGCAGGTTAGGGACAAAGATGCAAATGAAGATGGCATGAGAAGGGAGGGAAAGTCCAAAGGAGGGAAGGTTAGGGAGTAAGATGGGAGAGGAGGTGGAAAGGACGAGTGAGGCAGGAGGAAGAATTTTAGGGATAAAGATGATGATGATGATGGGTGGAAAGGGAGAGCAGACCAAGAGAAGGAGGGTTAGTGATTAAGATGATAAAGGAAGAGGGACAGAAAAAGAGAATGACGGAAACAAGAGATGAAGATGGGAGGGAAGGTGGAAAGGGTGAGTGAAGCAGAAGAAAAAAAGATTGGGGATAAAAATGATAATGAAGATGGGGTTGAAAGGGAGAGGAGACAGAAGATGGAAGGTCAGGGATACAAGTAAGGAAGAGAGATGGAAAACGACAGTGAGACGAAGATGGGAGATAGGGTGGAAGGAGAGTCAGAAGAAAGGTAAGGGTTGGAATAAAAACAATGACGACGAGGTGAGATGTGAGAGGAAGCCAAAAGACGCCAGGTTGGAGATTAAGATTATAGAGAAAGAGACATAGAAAAGGACAATGAGACAAGAGAAACTGGTGAAAAGACAGACAGACAGAGACGACGAAAGTTACAGACAATGGAAGGCGATAGTTGGGAGAGGAGAGTAAGACAAAGATGAAAGAGGGCAGTGGAAAGGGTGCGAGGTGTAGGTGTGAAATACAGAGATGAAGAAAGACAAAGGGGAAGTTGAAAGGGAGCATGAAAGGGTGGAGATAGTAAGACTGAAGAAATAAGGGAGAGAAAAGCGACGATAAGTGAGGGTATGAAAAAGAAGTGACGGGGTTCAGAGAGTAAGGAAAAAGAGGGGCAGGGCTAACGGCAGAAAGAGTAGAAGGAAAAAAGCGCAAGTGAGAGGTTAGAGAGTGAGTGGGGGAAAGACAGAAAGGATGTGAGAGACAGACATGAAGGAAGTGAGGGAGGGACAGAAAAAGGGAGTGAGAGAAACCGAGGCAGTGAGAGAGAGAGAGAGAGGGGGACGGAAAGGGAGCGAGGGAGAGACAAAGTGAGCGAGGAAGGGACAAAGATATGAAGGTAGTAAGGTAGGGAAGGAGGGGAAACAGTGAAGAAAGAAGAAAAACAAGGGTGACAGGAAAATTAGACTGAGGAGGGCTGGCAGAACAGGAAAAGTAGCAGGAGAGACGATTAGGAATAGAGACGAGAAGGAGAACACAGCGGAAAGGGAGAGTGAGGAAGATGAAAGTGAGAGATACAGGATAAAATGTAGAGGGGTGGTGGGAAGGGTGTGAGAAAGGTTTAACACTGTGACAAAGATATGGGCAGTGGAATGAGAGAGTAAGATGAAAGGTGAGACAAGGAGAAATAAGACTGAAAAGGGAAAGTCAGAAGAAAGGAGATGAGATGCGAATAAGAGAAGGATGAGAAAGGAATGAGAGGCACAAGAAAAGTTAGAATTAAAGACAGGAGGATGTGGCAAGGGAGAGAGGAAAATTTTTGATAATGACGTGAAGGAAGGGGGAGGAGAGAGGAGAGAAGGAGTGAGGCAAGAGAAAGGGGTTAAAACGAGGGAAGGAAGGGGATTGAAAGGAAGAGTGAGGCAGAAGAAAGATTGAAGATAATGAGAAGGTCTGAGAGGAGCTGGAAAGGGAGTGCGAGTGTGAAAAGGGAGAGACAGAAAGGAGCTGGTGTGAAGAATGGCCAACAGACTGTGGATAGAAGCTGGAAAAAATGAGTAAAATGAATGTCTAAAATAAATGTACGAAGACAAAAAAGCATGAGAGAGGAGACGGGAGGAAGAAGGTCAAGGATGAAGAAATGCTGAGAGGTAAATGTAACAGATCAAGAGGAGTGTGAGAAAAGAAAGATAGATGAGAAGGGCGAGGGTGGAAAAGAAGGGGGGGGGGAGTGAGTGGGGGAGGGAGGGGGGAGGAGTAAGAGTGGGGAAGGAAGGGGGGAGGAGTGAGAGTGGGGGAAGGTAGGAAGGGGGGGGGCAAGCAAGGGTACGAGAACTGCCTCTGTGTGGAGTCTGGGGCTGCTACTCGATCTTATCACCTGATTTAGTGTGTGGGTGTTGAGGGCAGAGGGAGGAAGGGGAGGCTTGGGGGAGATAGCAAGGGAGGGGAGGGACTAACAAAATAAGGGAAGAGGGGGAGGCATGGGGGAGAGGGGAGATAGGTCTAACTTTAAAGCAAGGGAGGGGAAAGGCTACCAAAAAAAAAGAGGGAAAGATGGATGGATCTAAAAGGATGGAAGGAATATGTCTAAAGGTAATGAGAAATACTGTATATATCTGCAGGTCTATGCGTGTGGTTCCGTATAGTTAAGTGACGAGTGAGATGTAGAATGATTAGAATGATAACTATGTAGCGAACACCATATTTCCAACAATTTCACGAAGCTGTATTTGGTCACCCCCTCCCTCCCCTCCGCTAAAAAGGCAACGACAAACAAACAAACACTAAAATCTTCAGTATAATCACGCCAATAACTGCACAACTTACCAAGCAGTGACGGCTGCCAATGATGACCACACTACCTCGTCTGTAAGTACAACATACCTGGAAGAGATGAGAAAAAACATTAGGTTACACAGTACAGTATTTCTAAAGAGAAGGACACATACATAAATATCTATCTACTGCCAGAAGCTGTTATCCCACAAGGGGTGGCCACAAACAAATCGCATCCATGTCGACCTGTCCCACACCATTTCACTGCCCTGCTCCCACCTTACACCTCTCTCTCTCATATACCTCTCCACTTCATCCCTCCTTCTCACCCTTGGCCTCCCCTTCCCTCTCCCCACCTCCACCTCACTCACATACACTCTCTTCGTCAAAGGATATACGTATGGTAGGGGACGGGGATTTGAAAGTGTAGGTATGGTTAAGAGAAGGGCAGTATTTCATCTTCACCTAAATATATTTGTACGTTTAAGTCATACCCACATAAAATTAATCTCTCAGAGTATCCATGGCACTGAAAAAGAAAATCCTGTATATATAATCATTCCCACATAATTCCTCTCTCAGATTACTCATGGCACTGTTGAAAAAAAAAATATGTATATATCATTTTCTTGCCCTACCTATGTCTTGGAAAAACTAAATGAAATGTATCGATCTATCTACAGCCCGACGCCCTAATCCCGCAAAGGGTGGCCGCAGACAAAACGCCTCCAAGTCGCTCTGTCACCCACCATTTGACTGCCATCCCACCAACGCACTCCCCCTCCCTCATGTACCTCTCAACGCCATCCCTCCACCTCATCCTCGGTCTCCCCTTCCCTCCACTTCACCTACATACACCCTCTTAGTCCGTCTTTCATTCTCCATTCTCTCCACAGGTCCAAATCCAAACTAACTAAAAGATCAAGGTGAAGGATGAGGGAAGGACGACGAGTTGGGGAATCAAATGATAATGTGCGAGCCATCTAGGGCACAAGAAGGTGGCAGCAAAGTCTGGCACGAACCCATAAAAGTGGCGTAGTTGTAGCTGAGACACAGACAGACGAATGGTTGAGGTACACGAAAGACTAAATGATTTCCTCGTGTGATGTGAAGGACCAGGGGTACGTGTAAAGCAATAAGGACCCTTCACCGTCTATCAGGTAGTGACCAGCCTTATTCCACTGGGCGAAATTGGTGGGATGATATAAGGTGTGTGTGTGTGTGTGTGTGTGTGTGTGTGTGTGTGTGTGTGTGTGTGTGTGTGTGTGTGTGTGTAAGAGATTTCGTTTACGTGCTCTATAACTCATCTGACAATCTCTCTCTCTCTCTCTCTCTCTCTCTCTCTCTCTCTCTCTCTCTCTCTCCTACGGTATCTTACCTTTCCACAACAGCAATCACTTACGGTACACCACTTCAACCTCTTCAGTACAATTACCTTTCTATGAGACTATTAAGCCTAAGAGAGCAGCATACTAGAAGGGGTTACTGAAATCTAACTTCGTATCCCTCCAGTTCCATTCTCGTGCTGAAAAAAAAAAAAACACGTGGAGAGAGAGAGAGAGAGAGAGAGAGAGAGAGAGAGAGAGAGAGAGAGAGAGAGAGAGAGAGAGAGAGAGAGAGAGAGAGAGAGAGTTTCTAGCATGAAGTTAATCACCGAAAATTTCCAACGACCCCCCCCCCTCACAAAAACCCCAACTAAACGACCTGCCGGGGTGAAGGCGGGGCGAGAGGGTGACCTGGAATGACACGTTTTCTTCCACGTAGCTTATCCCTCCAGTTCCTTTCTCAAGCTGAACACAACCACGTGGAAATGAAAGAGAAAAAAGGTCTCTGGCATAAAGTTAATCACCGAGAAGTTCAAACGACCCTCATCAGAAAAAAAAACCAACTGAACGACCTGCCGGGGTGAAGGCGGGGCGAGAGGGTGACCTGGCACGACCCGTTTTCTTCCACTGCCTCGCACCCAGACACTCAGGGGCCTTCATAGAAAACCACGCGCGCAGTGGAGGGGAAACTTGACTTATTGCCTCACGAGAACCTGAGAGAGGAGGGCTGGGGGGGTCAAGGGAAGGATGAGAGCGGGGTGTGGGAATGTGTGGTGAAGTGTGGAGAGATGGCGACATGGGAGGAGGGGAAGGGAGGAGGGGATGGGAGGCGATTGAGAGGGAAACGAGGGAAAGGATGAGGGTGTGGGGTGGCATAGGAAATATGAGAGAGGGGTTGTGGAAATGTGTGTGTGTGTGTGTGTGTGTGTGTGTGTGTGTGTGTGAGAGAGAGAGAGAGAGAGAGAGAGAGAGAGAGAGAGAGAGAGAGAAGGGGGGGGGGAGATGACGGCCGTGGTGCGTTTAATATGTGGTGCTGTGTGATGATGGTAATGGAGAGGGAGAAGAACAGGTGATGGTGAGGGTATGGGTGTGATGAAGTTTAATGACAGTAAGGCAGGGAAGAAGGGAGAGAGGAGGAAAAGGGGAGGGAGAGAGGAGAAAAAGGGAAGGGAGAGAGGAGGAAAAGGGAAGGGAGAGAGGAGGAAAAGGGAAGGGAGAGAGGAGAAAAAGGGAAGGGAGAGAGGAGGAAAACGGGAGAGAGAAGAAGGGAGAGAGAGGAAAAGGGTGGTAAGAGGCAGGATGAGCGGGTGTCTGGAAATGTGTGGTGAGGAGGGAGGAGGAAAAGGAGGCAAGGAATATATGGTGGAATGCGTTCCGGGGGTAAACGAGAGGGGAGGAGGTCAGGGAATGTGTGGTGAGGTGTGGTGATGGAAAGCGAGACGGCAAGGTTAGGAAATGTACTGGTGTGTGATGATGAAGTGGCAGAAGGACAGGGGTCAGAATGAAGGAGGGGGTGAGACGGGGAAAATGAAAGTGTGGGTTTGAGAGTGTGTGGGAGAGTGGTGGTGATGATGGAAAGCGAGAAAGGGCGAGGTTAGGGAATGAGCAGTGGAATGCAATGGGAAGGGGTGACCGGAGTGAGAATGTGAGTAGGGTGGAACGTACCGGTATGGGTGAGGATGAGAGAGTGGGTGTGCGCATGCGTGATAGGGTGGAGTGTAAGGGAGAGGATGAGGGCGGGGATGTGCCTATGTGTGGTGGGGTGGAATATAAGGGAAGGGGCAAGGTGAGAGTTGGCATTGTGTGCTGGTGTGTGAGGGAAAGTGTGCATGTATGGAGGGGTAGAACATACGGGAAGGAACAGGGTGAGAGTTGGCATTGTGTGATGGGGGGTGAGGGAGAGGGGAGGGTTGGGGGGTGGAGAAATAAGGAAATAAAATACTCAAGCCCTTCAAAAAGTTATATTACAATGAACACACACCACAAAGCCAGTCAGGAGATAGGACGTGTGTGCTGGGCATTCCCCAGGTCCTATTCTCCCCACTTACTCTTTTTTTTAATCAGTCCTTACACCACTGACCGGGCTAATGTATGGCCCGGCCTGCACTATATGTGCAGGGAATCTTTCAACAACAACAAAAATACAATGAACTGGAACTGAGCAGGAATAAATACTAGCTAAAATAATCCCAACCGCACTCTTACTAAACCTACACTCTTCCAATGCAGTTTATGAATATTACAAAAGTCCAGATTTGACCATAGATCTTGCGTGGGAAAGTCTCGGTAATCGCAAATGTTTCTTCGATAACACCATCCTCTCTTACTCTCTACTGTTCTCCCCTCATACATTGTCTTATCTCTTACACTTTTTTTTCTGATGCTTCACTCCTTTTCCAACGAAATTATTCCAGTTTTCTCTTTTAACTTTTTCTTTAACAAACTCAGTCACTATAATTCCTCACTCCTATTTCTCTCTTCTTCCACCTCATCATCTTTCTCCTATTTCTCTCTTCCTCCTCCTCTTTCTCTCTTCTTCCTCCTCCTCCTCCTCTTTCTCTCTTCTTCTTCCTCCTCCTCCTCTTTCTCTCTTCTTCCTCCTCCTCCTCCCATTTCTCTCTTCTCTTTCTTCTTCTTCCTTCTCCTCCTCCTTTCTCCTATTTCCCTCTTCTTCCACCTTCTCCTCTTTCTCTCTTCCTCCTCCTCCTATTTCTCTCTTCTTCCTCCTCCTTCTCTTTCTCCTATTTCTCTCTTCTTCTTCCTCCTCCTCCTCTTTCTCTCTTCCAATTCCTCCTACTTCTCTCCTTACTCCCCTCTTCTTTTTCATTCCTCTCATCATCAAGACAATAATCCATCCTTTCTCCCTCGTACCAAACTCAATCATAACTTCTTCCCATATTTCTCTTCGCAGTCCTCGCTTCCTTTCTCAACTTCCCTTGTTCTCATCTATCTCACATCTCTCCCTCTTCCTCCTCTCTCTCCCTCTGACAAAACCAAATCGAGCCCTTTCCCTCATACCAAATCTAAATCATAATTCGTCCTCCTCGTTATCATCTTAAATATTCCTCTCTTCCTTCCTCATCTCCCTCGTCCTCATTCATGACACACACACACACACACACACACACACACACACACACACACACACACACCTTTATCTCCCTCTTACGTTTCTCATTCCTCTCACCCTCTGACCAAATTAATCCACTTAACCTTTCAAATCAAACTCTACAATCACACTTTCTCCTTCTCTTCTTCTTAATCTCTATTCTCAGCATCATTTTCCTGTTCTCGTCGCTCTCTCTTCCCTACCCTCCACCTATTTTTTCTCTCCTTCTTAACTTAATCTCTTATTTTTCTCCTCTATCTGATTTCTCTCCCTCCCATTCCCCCTCCTGCTTTCCTTCTTCATCTTCCTCTCTCTTCTTCACCCCACCTCCCTGTTCAAATCCATTTCACTTCCCAAACTTTTACCTTCATCTCCTTTTTCTCATCTGACTTCCCTCCCGCCTCCCTCCTCCTGCTTTCCTTCCTCATCTTCCTCTCCTTTCTTAAACCTCCCTGCCCTCATCCATCTCACTTCCCTCCCCTCCTCCCTTCTCATCTCCCTTCTGTCAAGTGCAGTTCATGGATGTCAGACTCACGATCCTTCTCTTCCCCAACCCACCTCTTCTTCGTCTGCATCCGGCCCTCCATCTTCTCCCCCTCCTTCACGACTATTCACCCCTCCCTTTCTTCTTCTCTCTCCCTCTTCCTCCCTTCCCCTCTCCTCCTGTGCATCCATCCTCCTCCTCCTCCTCTGTACCTCTTGTCTTCTCTCTCCTTCCCCTTCTTCCTCCCTGCTTCACGATTGTTCACTCCTCCCTCTTCCTCTCTCACCCTTTCCTCCTCTCTTAGTCTTCACCTCTCTCCAGTCTCTCTCGTCTTCCTCCTCTGCCTCCATTTCTTCTCTTCTACATTCTTCACTCTCTGTCTCTTGCTTGCTCCTCTACACCTCCTTTTCTCTCTCCTTCAAAAATATACACATTCCCCTTTCTTCCTCTCTGACCTCTAGGCAACGTCTCTCTCTCTCTCTCTCTCTCTCTCTCTCTCTCTCTCTCTCTCTACTTCACGATTCCTCTCTGCTGTCTCTCGCCCGTTGCATCCTTCATTCCATTTCAACTATCAGTCTTCTATAATTCTTCATCACTCCTATAAGACTTCGCCTTTCCTCCTCCTCCCTCCCTACCTCCTTCCAACTTTCTCCCCTACCTCTTCTGCACCTCCACACTCCCTATCTCCCACTCCATTCCTCCTTTTCCTCCCCCTCTTCCTCTGCATTATTCTCCCCCTCCTCTACCTTTCCTCTTACTGCTTCCACCTTCCATTCTTTCCTGCTCTCTGTCCTCTGTACGCCCGTCTTTCTCTCCCTCCTTCGCATATTTTCACTCTCCCCCTCTCTCCTCTTTACCTTCCTTTTCACTCCCTTCTTCTCTCCCTCTTCCTCTGCTTTCTTCTCTCCCTCTCTTAATACCACCATATTTTTTCCATCACAGGTTTCCACTCTCCCTCTCCCGTTTTTTTTTTTCTCTCTCTCTCTTCCTCTCTCCTTTACGTTCCACTTCACTACCTCATCCATCCTTCTTCCCTCCATCCTCCTCTGCCTCTTTCCTTCCTTCCTTCAATCTCCCTTCCTTCACCCTCTCTCAGTACTCTCATCTTTTCTCCTTTCGTGACCCGACCTTAATTCTTCCTCTCTCCTGACCTTCCGTTCTTCTCCATCCCATCATCTCCTCCTCTTCCTTCGTCTTCCATCCCATCATCTCCTCCTCTTCCTTCGTCTTCCATTCCATCATCTCCTCCTCTTCCTTCGTCTTCCATCCCATCATATCCCCCTCTCTTCCTCTCCTTTCGTAAATCCACCTCTTCCCTCCTCCATCATTCCACCCACTTCCTTCTTTAATTCTTCCTCTCTCCTTCTGACCTTCCGTTCTCCTCCATCCCATCATCTCCTCCTCATTTTCCTTCCTCTTCCATCCCATCATATCCCCCTGTCTTCCTCTCCCTTCGTAGCTCCCCTTCTTCCCTCCTCCACCATTCTGTCCACTTCCTTGCCTTCCTCTATTCCTCATCTATTATCGTCTTCCTTTCCTTCGCATTCCTCTATTCACGTTACCCAGTCTTTCTTCTTGCTTATTAATCCCTTCTTTCTTTTCATTACTTCATTCTTTGTTCCTCCCTTCTTCCCCATTTCAAGCCTCTCTCTCTCTCTCTCTTTCTCTCTCTTTCATTCTTCCATCCTTTATTCCCACTGTCTTCCTCATTCCATCCCCCCCTCCCCTCCCTCCATCCCTCCCTTCCTCTCTCTCTCTTTCTCTCTCATTCCTTCATTCTTTATTCCCCCTTTCTTCCTCATTTCATGCCTCTCTCTTTCATTCCTCCCTCCCTCCGTCTCTCTCTCTTTCTCCCTCATTCCTCCATTCTTTATTCCCCCTGTCTTCCTCATTTCATGCCCCCCCTCCCCTCCCTCCATCCCTCCCTTCCTCTCTCTCTCTCATTCCTCCGTTCTTTATTCCCCCTTTCTTCCTCATTTCATGCCTCTCTCTTTCATTCCTCCCTCCCTCCGTCCCTTTCTCTCTCTCTCTCTCTCTCTCTCTCTCTCTCTCTCTCTCTCTCTCTCTCTCTCTCTCATTCCTCCATTCTTTATTCCCACTGTCTTCCTCATTTCATGCCCCCCCTCCCCTCCCTCCCTCCCTCCCTTCCTCTCTCTCTCTCTCTCTCTCTCTCTCTCTCTCTCTCTCGTCCAGCGTGACCGAGCACCACAGCGACCGGAAAATTGGTTGAGACGACGGAAATACATCTTGGGAAATGAGAGAGAGAGAGAGAGAGAGAGAGAGAGAGAGAGAGAGAGAGAGAGGGGGGGGGGAAACACTCGAAGGGAGGGAAGAGATAGATGGGAGAAGGAAGAAGAGGGGAGTCGAGAGGGAGAGAGGAACTGGGAAAAACGGAGGAAGAGGCAGAGAAAGACAAGGAAGATGACAGAAAGAAGGGAGGGAAGGAGAGGAGAAGAATGGAGAGAAGAACAGAGGAAGGGAGAGAAGGAAAGGAAAGAAGGAAGAGAGGAGGGGAGAGAAATGGAGAGAAGGAAGAGAGGAAGCAGGAGAGGAAAGGAGAGAAGGGAGAGAGGAAGCAGGGGAGGATGGGATAGAAGGGAGAGAGGAAGCAAGAGAGGAAGCAGGGGAGGAAGGGAGAGAAGGAAGAGAGGAAGCAGGAGAGGAAGGGAGAGAAGGAAGAGAGGAATGGTGAGAAGGAAGAGAAGAATGATGGGAAGGAAGAGAGGAATGGTGAGAAAGATGAGTGGAATGGGGAGAAGGAAGAAAGGAATGGAGTGATGAATGAGAGGAATGGAGTGATGAATGAGAGGAATGGAGTGATGAATGAGAGGAAGGGAGTGATGAATGAGAGGAATGGAGTGATGAATGAGAGGAATGGAGTGATGAATGAGAGGATTGGAGCGAAGGGGAAAGAATAACGGGAGGAATGAAGGGAAGGAAGAGAGGAATGGAGAAGAAGACAGGAATGGAGAGAAGGAAACCAGGAAAGACGGGGAGATGGAGGAGACATGGAAGAGGAGGGGCATGGGATCAAGAAAAAATGGAGGGAGTGAGACAACGTACAAAGTAGCGACAGGAGGAAGTGAAAGGGAGTAAAAGAGTGACTAGAGGAACAGACAAGGGTGGGAAGATCAACACAGAAATGAGGAAGGAAGGGGACTAAAGAGGAAAAAAGTATATGTACGGTACGTGGGTAAGAAAATCATCACACAACAAAGGAGTAACATAGATGATAAACGAGTGTAAAGGAGAAAAGAAATATTGGAGGAATTGACATGGGTGAGAAGGTAACATAGGAATGAAGAGGGAAAGAAGCTCAGGTAAAAGAAATATAAACAAATAAAAAGGAATAAGGAAATCATCAAACAACAGAGGAGTAACATAGATGATAAAGGAGTGTAAAGGAGTAAAGACAGACTGGAGGAATTGACATGGGTGAGAAGGTAACAGGGAAATGAAGGAAGGAGGCTAGTAAAGGAAACACTGATACGAGGATAAGGAAATTTAACGATAAAGGAGAAATAAAGATAATAAGGGAGTGCAAAGGAGTAAAGAGAGATTGGAGGAATTGACAAGGGTGAGAAGGTAGCACAGGAAGGAAGGAAGCTAAGGAGAAAAAATAAAGAGGAATAAAGAAATCATAAGACAGAGGAGAAATAAAGATGATATATGAAGAAGAAGCGAAAGAGGAACATGACAGAAAGGAAGAAAGAAGACAGACGAGCGAGAGAGAGAGAGATCAGAAGAAAGATGGAGTGGAAGAAAGGGCGATTGTTCGAGTGACACACGGAGGAAGAGGGGAGGAGGGAAGTGAGGCGGAAGAGAGGGAGGGGAAAAATATCAGAAACAAGTGAGCAGCAACGGAAGAAAGATGAAAGGAGAAGAAAGCAGTGTTTGTTAAGAAGTCAGACGGAAGGAAGAGGGTGGGAAACAGGGTGGGAGGAAAGTGAAGGAGCAATGAGAGGGTGGGAAGGAAAGAGGGTTGGGAGGAAAGAGAGGGTAGAGAGGAAACTTGTGGAGGGAAAGAAGGTAGGGGGGGAAAGAGAGGGGGAGGAAAAGGGATGGGAAATGCTATAAAGTGGGGAGAAAAGAGGTTGTGAAGGGAGAAATAGACAGGGAAGGAAAGAGAATGGGGAGAAAGATGGAAATAGGAAATGGGAGAAAAGATGGGAGGAATTAAAACGGGGAGGTGAGGAGAGGAGAGGAGAGGAAAGGAGGGGAGAGGAGAGGAGAAGAAAGGAGAGGAGAGGAGAGAAGAGAGGGGGGGAGAGGAGAGGAGAAGAGAAGAGAGGATGGGAGCATGTATTAAACAGGGAGAGAGAAAAGGGGTTTTGTGTGTGTGTGTGTGTGTGTGTGTGTGTGTGTGTGTGTGTGTGTGTTGGAGGGGGGGAGGGGGACGGTAGGGTGGTCGTGCAGGGGAAGGAAGGGGAGTGTACGGGGCACTGAAGAGGAACGAAGGGAACTGGAGGGAGAAAATGGTTCGACAAAAGAAATACCAAAATCAACGAAGGGAAAACAAGACCGTAGGGAAACAAAACTTCTTCACTACAAGAGCTAAAAATAATAATAATAATAATAATAATAATAATAAAAATACCGTACGTCCAGTAGAGGCAATAAAAGACACCACACTAAGAGGTCAACCCCTCAATAGGGTAACCTCTTTGCTATTAATTCTGGCCACTCTTGCACCTGTGTGGCAATTATATTCGGCAATTAACAATCACCTGGAAATCAATAAAGGCCGTACCTAACCCCTCCCGTTCGACATGTTTATCCAGACCTGAAATAAAATTGCTTGTAGACAGAAAACAAATACTTCAGACAGAAAAGATTACCAGAAAATTACTTGTAGATACCTTTACAAAAAGAAACACACCTCCAATTCGACAATTTTATCCGAATCTGGTAATAATTGTTTGTACATGGATAGGAAAACACAGACACTTCACCAAAGATACAAAAAAATATATCAGGAAATTAGTTATAGATAGGCAGACACACACACACACACACACACACACACACACACACACACACACACACACACACACACACACACACACATGCGCGCGATAGAGGAAGCTACCGAGATGCTACCACTTCTCACTACATAGGGCCTCTTCTAAGCTAAAATAAATTCATCTAATGGAACAAAGATGGAAATAAGATGCCACTGATCTCAAAGGAATCTGGTGTAAGAATTATTTTTTTTATTCATTTGTTTTTCCTTCCTCTGTTCAGTCACACACACACACACACACACACACACACACACACACACACACACACACACATACACAGCATCCAGGGACACATATTCATACTTTACTGATCCTAATGCCAAGCGGTTTTACCCCATTCTGGATCATCCGTCGTCTATGTGTAACTATGAATACATCTCACTCTTCCAGTTCAGTGTCTTTCCTCACGTACACTATATTTTCCCGCCCCCATACACCTCCTCTCTGTTGTCTGTTTTCTCGCTGGCTCCCCTCACAGACTCAGCCCATTCTTCCTGGCGTCTCCGTCTCGTCTCCCGCCTTCTTCTCAGTCACCTCAGAAAATGTGTGTGTAGATACTTCTCCCTCATATTTCTCTTTTCTCGTGTCTTGTAAATTTCCTTTATGAAACCTGTTCGAGCTTCCCCAACTTTGCTCCTCTCTCTCTCTCTCTCTCCTTCTGATATATTTTGACCTTAGCTTTCTTCCCTCTTCCTCCGCATATTTTTCCCTTTGGTGTAGTTCCGTGTGTGTGTGTGTGTGTGTGTGTGTGTGTGTGTGTGTGTGTGTGTGTGTGTGTGTGTGTGTGTGTGTGTGTGTGTGTGTGTGTGTGTGTGTGTGTGTGTGTGTGTGTGTGTGTGTGTGTGTGTGTGTGTGTGTGTGTGTGTGTGTGTGTGTGTGTGTGTGTGTGTGTGTGTGTGTGTGTGTGTAAACTTCAATCCGGATATGTGCTTCTCTGATTTATTATCACCAAACGAGTTCATTCAGCTCTGAGAAGACCTTGTTGTGAAAGGTATGAAAGCTGTAACTCCTTCAACTCTCTCTCTCTCTCTAAAGGTGAAGTCTAAAGATAATAATAAATGAAACGTGTCGACAAACTGAAAGGGCTAAAACAACCTAGATATCGTGAGGAAAAGTGTGTCAAGAAGAGACACGAAAGGAAAGTTTATAATAACACTCCATAATGAGATTGTAAAAGCCAGCATCAGATACAGGAGACAAGACCTAGTGTTACATATGCCTACCAACCTACCTGCCCATAGACATAAATTTTACCTGTCTAATCTGCCCACCCACCCGCTGATAACCAAGAAGCCCCGCCAATAGCAATTACACGCCCCACCGACCTAATGACCCCCCAAACCTTCACTTTTACTGCCTACCTGCCCAGCCAATTGTTCCCCCTCCCTCTCCCAGCCACACCTTGTCCATATGTCCACTTTCTCTGCCACACCCTGTCCACCTTGCTATTCCCTCTCTCTGTCATACCTTGCCCATATGCCCACCTGTGCTATTCCCTGCCCACTAATCACCTGTCCTCTGCCACACCCTGCCCACCTTGCTATCCACTCTCCCTGCCATACTTATCCATAGGCCTACTTACTCTGCTACACCCTGCCAACACATCACCTGTCCTTCTGTCCCTTTCCCCTGCCACTCCCTGCCCGTATGTTTATTTTCTCTGCCACACCTTGCTCATAATTATGTTTTCTTTCCCTGCCACACCCTGCCCACATCTCTGCCACACCTTGTCTGTGTGTACTTACGTATGTCTAGTTTCCCTGCATATGTACCCTCTCCCTGCCACACCTTTCCTTCCCCTATATACCTTTCCCCTGCCACACCCTGAATATGTGTCGACTTTTCCAAACACCCTACAGACCGTTATCATACTATGCAATTAACTTCACCACAACAAACACTGTCCCTGCCATAACCTGCTAATATTTACTAAATCCCCTTGCCCCTACCTACCCTGGCTATATGTCTACTTTCCCTGCCACACCTTACCCACAGCCTTTTCCCCTGCCACATCCTGCGTATGTCCACACTCCCAGCCACATCTTGTCTACACCTGCTCTGTCAAACCCTACCTGCTCCTACCTCGCCATACCCTACAAATATTGTAAAATCCATCGCCACTCTGACACAAACTGGCTACATATCTCCTCCCCATGTCACACTACCCACATCTACCCCAGTTACATCATATCACACCCTATCCATACCTTCCCCCCCATCACACACACACACACACACACACACCTAGCATTTTCCCACCACCACCACCCACGTCCTCAGCCCATAAGGAACACACCCTGTTTACCATAACATCTTAGTTTTTACCTTAACATGTCCCCCTCCTCATCCCTCCCACCTTTCTCCTCTCTCCCCACTCACTCTCACCACCAACCTCCTTAACAACCCGTCCTCAAACAATTAATTCCTTCCTAATCAACATTTTTTTCCCCTTTTTTATACCCCCCCCCTTTCCCTCCATCTTTAACAATCTCTCCCTCCCCTTCTCTCCCCTTCCTAGGCTTTTTTTATTACACCCTTCTCTCAACCCACCCATCATCCTATTCTCTGGCTTCCTCTCTCCTTCTTTCAACAAAAATCTCTTCTGAACTTTGTTTCTCTCCTGCCTCTTGCTTTCCTCACTCTTTCTCTTACATTCCTTCTCCCACTCAACGTCCTTAACCTACCTCTCATTCCACCCTGGCTTCCTTTCTCCCTCTTAATTCATTTATATCCCTCTTTCCCACCTCCTCCCTACCTTCATTTGTCTCTCTCTTCCTTTATCTCCCTTCGCCTGTTCTTTCAATCTACACCTTCCTACATCTTGTTTCATATCCCACCATCTAGCCCCCTTACTTCCAATTTATGTTCCACATTCTCTATGCTTTTACCTCTCACTTCTCTCTACAATCTCTGCTTTCCCCTCCCTTTCTCTCCCTTCCCTCATCTATCTTTAGTTCCCTCTTCTCACCCTAGTCACATTCCATTATCTAGCAGCGTTTCTCCCTCATTGGTAAACACTCTCCCTTGTCCCTTCCATAATTATTAACCTCCAGACGCCCAGCCGCCTACTTAGCCCTTTTCACTTCCCTCGCCCCTCTCCTTCAGGTATTTCTCCTCCTCTTCTCTTCTTTCGCGGACTAATCTCACACTTTCCCCTTTATCTCTCACTCTATGCCCTTTTGCTGTCTCTCATCCGACCATCTCGCTTCCTCTCTTCATCTTTAGTCGACACCCTCGTCCTTTCACGTTCACTACCTTTATCCGCTTCTCTCTTTCTTGATTCACTATTTATTTATATTTTTCGTATCTCAAACCCCCTTCTCTCAACCATCTCCCATCCTACTGTCTTACCCCAATTTTCCTTTGCTTAACACTCTGCTGGGTCTCTCTCATTTCTCTCCTGCCTCTGCTTCCATTCACCTCCCCCTTCCCTTCTCACATCTCCTAAACTCTCCATAATCTCCGTCTCCACATACGTCCCTCCAACCTGTCTCGCATCCCATTACCTGACTTCCTTTCCCCGTCATTGGTATACACCCTCCCTTCTGTACCTGTAATATTCCCTCCCCTCTGTACCTTTAATATTATTCTCCAGACACCCAATTCCCTATTTCCCTCTTTTCACTTCTCTCGTTCCTACCATTCACGTAATTCTTCTTCCCTTCTCTCTCTCTCTCTCTCTCTGAAGACTCGCCCCTCTTCACATCTCTCCTGCCACTATCATTATTTTCTTCCTTGCCTTACCACAAACATCCTTCATAAACACCTCTTCCTTCTCTCCCCACAACGACCGACCATTCTATCAAGCTCCCCATTTTTTTCTTTATTCAACGCTCTTCCTTACGTTTCTGTCACATTTCTCCTTTCATTCACCTTCTCCAATCCCCTCTTCAATCACCTTCTCCTCCTGTTTTCAATCACCTTCCCCCTCTCTGTTTTACATCACCTTTCTCTTCCTTAATTTACCTTTCTACCTCCTCTCCTTTCAACCTGCCTGGCATTCCACCATCTACACACTTCAATCACCTTCAACATTCCCCTCTTCAATCACCTTCTCCCTGTTTTCAATCACCTTCCCCCTTTCTGTTTTACATCACCTTTCTCTTCCTTAATTTACCATAACCTTTCTACCTCCTCTCCTTTCAACCACCTACACACTTTTCCCTTTCTACAAGTAACTTTCTCCCGTCTGTCCCTTCTTATTTTCCTTCGCCCTTACCTTTCACTCGCTTCTCCCTTTTACCTCCCTTCACCCTTTCTTTCCGTCAGTGTCTCTACCTTTCCCTCAGTCTACTTCATTGCCCATTACCTGCCATCCTTTCCCTTCCTTTAAATCAGTCCCTCTTCTGTCCCTTTCACATTTCTCTCCAGACATTCAGCTACCGTACCTACTCCCCCTCTTTCCTCCCACCATCCCTCTGCATATCCCCCCTCCCCTCCATTCTCTCTCTCTCATATCCCCTCCCTTCTCTTTATTCAGAGTCTCTTTAGTCCCTTTCACATACCTTCCCCAAAACACCTAGCTTCCTATTCCCCCCATCTCCCTCCAAGCACTTCCCTTCCCATCCATTCCTCCTTCACTCCTAGTACTCCCCTCCCCTCACCAGACACCTCTCCTCCCTCCCCCCTCACCAGGCACCTTTCCTCCCTCCCCCCTCTCCCTCCCAGCTCCCTTAGCAAAGTAAACAAAGGGTGGTCACAGGGAGGGAATAATGAGGGACCCGTAAGTTTAGGCAGTTCCGACCCAAGCCTGACCTCTGACCTCTCACGTCCGCTCACACGCTCATCTCCCTCCCTCCATCCCCTCCCTTATTTTTCCCTCCCTCTCTCCAACCCCTCCCTTATTTCTCCCTCCCTCCCTCCAACCCCTCCCTTATTTCTCCCTCCCTCCCTCCAACCCCTCCCTATTTTTCCCTCCCTCCCTCCAACCCCTCCCTCTCTCCACCCCCTCTCTTACCTCCCACTGTCTGTTCGTCACCCATAGCTCAACCTTCCCTGCCTGTTTTTCTCTGTCTCTCTTTCCTTCATCCCCCCCTCCATCTCTCCCTTATTTCTACCTCCCTCTCTCCACCCTGCCTCCGCCTCACCCACAACTCACCCCTCCCTGTCTGCCTGTCTCTGTCTCCCTGTCTCTTGTCCTCCTCCCTCACCCATGGCTCACCCCTTCCTACTTCACCTGTCTACCCCTGTCCCTCTCTCCCTCCCCCTCACCTCTTCCATATTTCATCCCCTCCTCCTCCTCATCCCCTACCAACGCAACACTGTTCCCCACCCACAACTTACCCTGCCCCCCCCCCCTCTCTCGTAAATGTTAGCAAAAATTCTTTCTCAAATCTCTCACTCATCCTCTTTCATAGTGTTAGCAAATACTCTCTCCCTTATCACATATCTCCCTTCCTTTTCAAGTAAGGTACCACTCTCTCTGTTCTGCCTATCTCTTACCACTCTCCCTGTTCTTCTGCCTATCTCTTACCACTCTCCCTGTTCTTCTCCCTACCTCTTACTACTCTCCCTGTTCTTCTGCCTATCTCTTACTACTCTCCCTGTTCTTCTGCCTATCTCTTACTACTCTCCCTGTTCTTCTGCCTATCTCTTACCACTCTCCCTGTTCTTCTGCCTATCTCTTACCACTCTCCTTGTTCTTCTGCCTATCTCTTACCACTCTCCTTGTTCTTCTCCCTACCTCTTACCACTCTCCCTGTTCTTCTCCCTATCTCTTACCATTCCCTGTCTCTTAACTTTACTCGTCACTCTTCCTCTCCCACTTCTGTTTAAGAAATCTTCCCTCACTTGCATCTCACTTCTCTCCCTTTCCTCGCCACCTCTCACTTCCCTCCCTTTCCTCTCCACCTCTCACTTCCCTCCCTTTCCTCTCCACCTCTCACTTCCCTCCCTTTCCTCTCCACCTCTCACTTCTCTCCCTTTCCTCTCCATCCCTCACTTTCTCTCCCGTTTCTCTCCATCTATCCCTTTCCTCTCCACCTCTCACTTCTCTCCCTTTCCTCTCCATCTCTCCCTTTCCTCTCCAACATCCTCCCTGTCCATCTCCCTATAATATCCGTCCTTCAACCACACCTACTCTCCCTTCACCCATCCCTGTCGTCCTCTCCTTGTAGACAACCCTTTCATTTCCATCCACCTCCTCTCCCTTCTTCCATTCCTCCCTTTCTTTCTTTGCCATCTCCTCTCCCTTCCATTCTCCACTCATCTCTATCTATCCTACAAATCTTTAGTCTCCCTTCCTCCCATTCTCTCTCTCTCTCTCTCTCTCTCTCGCTTAACATCCCATTCAAGTATTTTTCCCCCTCCTTCCTTCTAAACCCTCCATACCAACAAATTCCTTTCCTCCTCTCACCAAAATAATAATAATAATAATAATAATAATAATCAGCTCAGAATCATGAAAACAATACATTTCCATCTTCTCGTAATTTCAAGACAGGAAAATTCAACAAATCCTTCGGCAAAATAATTTATATGTGCATAATTCTCGAAGATGAAGTACCGTAGAAGACGTGAGAGGCGGTCACCAGATAACAAGGTCTGGGAAGTGTGTGTGTGTGTGTGTGTGTGTGTGTGTGTGTGTGTGTGTGTGTGTGTGTAAAATATCTTACTACCTATCTCCTGTAACACTTCAGCAATCGATATGAGAAGGTAAAAGCTGTCAGGTGAGGGCAAATCAGCTACAGGAAATGAGACGAAGCCGAAGGTAAAGTGGATGAGACGAAGACATTAAAACCCATATGGTTGTTGGGTAAGGAAGCTCCCTAGCACCTCTTCCTTAGCGATTTATTTTTCAAACTACCCATTAACATGCTTTCCTTTGTTTCTTTATCTGTGTAATGCCGACAAAGATTACATGAATAACACATAAGAAATTAGTAAGGCTGCAGAATCAGGAATAAATCGGTAAGGAAAAGGTGTTAGTGAGCTTCCTAACCGCACGAGACAACAGCCCTAGGAGAATGATTGAGAGGTAATTGAAAATGGATAGATGAGACAAAGAGGTATGGAAGAAGTGGATGTGGTGTGGAACAGAATACATGGATAAAGAGTATGGAAGGAGAAGTGGATGTGGTGTGGAACAGAATACAAGGATAAAGAGGTATGGAGGGAGAAGTGGATGTGGTGTGGAACAGAATACAAGGATAAAGAGTATGGAAGGAGAAGTGGATGGGGTGTGGAACAGAATACAAGGATAAAGAGGTATGGAGGGAGAAGTGGATGTGGTGTGGAACAGAATACAATGTGGATGATGCACGACAGACGAGACAATTTGGGAAGACTAATGGATGAGACGAGGTGGAAGGAGAGGCAATGAAGGTAATGGTCTGACGAAATAAGAGAGGGGAGGATAATCGCTGAAAGTTATGGAAAATTTATTCTCTCTCTCTCTCTCTTTCTCTCTCTTCCCGTCTACATTAGCCAACTCTTTTTCTCCTCTTCCCTCCCTCCCTCCCTCCCTCTCCCTTCCTGCCCCTTCCCCACTCACCCTCTTCTAGCTTTTTCCCAGTCCAATCCTTCCTCTTTATATTCTATCATTTATCCTTCCGCCTCTATCCTTCATATCGCTAATCCTTCTTCTTTCTCCCCCTCTCAGCCCTCCCTTTCCTTCTCTCCCTCCCCCCTCCTCCTCTCACCTGCCGTGGGGGACGTGCAGGTGTCCTAATTAAGTTGGAGGTTTTGTCTCGGCAGCACCACTTGAGGAAATTGCCCTCGATAATTAGGCCCGCTTCTGGTTGTCTGTTGGGGGGCTTACTGCTGTGCTGGGGTGATGATATGGCTAGGATGCTGTGGTGGTGGTGGTGGTGTGGCTGTACCGTGGTGTGGTGTGGTGTGGTGGTGGCTGTGGTCTTGTGGTGGTAATGATGTCAATGGTGTATCTATGGTAACTGATGTTGTGGTGCTGATGATGATGCTATGGTGATGCAGTGCTGGTGATGGTGGTGCTGTGGTGGTGAGCGTAGTGATGTGGCTGTGATAGAGCTCGTGTGACGTAGTGTTGGCGACAGTGGTGTTGTGATGGTGACAGTGTGCTATGATGTGGCGATGGTTGTATGATAATGCTCGTGTAATGAAGCAGTGATGGTAATAATGTTGTGATGATGACTATGATGAGCACACACACACACACACACACACACACACACACACACACACACACACACACACACACACACACACACACACACACACACACACATTCCTTCGCCCTGTATCTCAACCATGTACACACGGCCACGGTCACGTACACACAAGACAGGCGTACAGTCCCAAGCAGATAGTTTAAAAGGGGGAATAAATTGTGGAGCAAAGCCAGTCGAAGAAGACAATGGCTAGTAAATACGAGGACCCCACGACTACCCCCCCCACCCTCCGTCTCTCTCTCTCTCTCTCGATTCCTCCTCTAACCACCCTCCCCTCTATACCCTCTACTCCTTCCCTCCCTCCATTCTTCCTTTAGCTCCCTCCTTCCTACCTCCTCCTCCCCCTTCTCGCTTCCCTCCATTCCCCCCGTTTCTCTCCTTCCCCTCTTCCATTCTTCCTCTTTACCCCCCTCTACTCCCCTTCCTCCCTTCTACCTCTTCCTTCCCTCTCTATCCCCTCTACACTCTCCTCTCCCTCCACTCCTCTCGCTTCCTTCCCTCCCCACCACCTATTCCCCCCTCTACACCTTTTCCTCCCTCTATCCCTCTTCCCAATTAGCACGACGCTGTTATAAATTCAAGCATAAGACACAAGAACTTACCTTTTAAAAATTAATGCCACGTAATTCTTCTGTTCATACTTAATCACCTGAACCTTGTGTACTTTAATTCAACTATTTCCTACGTATTTACCTGTACGATAACAAGAATTAACAACTATCTTAAACCTCACATTTGGTCCAATCGTTCTTCTGTCTCCTAATGCCTAACATCTTTCCATACGTGCTTTTATTTCTGTTATTCCCCACGTATTACAACTACATGCTCACAAGATTTAATAACCATCTCAAACCTAACATTCGGATCATTTTCTCCTTTTTATTTTATGCTAGGAAGGAGGAACCAAAGGCCACGAGCCAGCAATAACTATTCCTTCCAAGAGAAAAAACAAAATACAAGAGAGCCAAATTCAAGATCCGATCATTTCGAGAAGCCTAGACACACTGCGTTTGAAAGACTGGAGATAGCTAGCAGGAAATACAGACAGAGGGAGACAGTTTCAGAGTTGACCTGTTGCATAAATGACTCCTAATGCCTAACACCCTCCCATATGTACTTTAATTTAACATTTCCCTACATATAACAACAAACCTACACAATCACAAGATTTAATCACAAGCTCAACCTCATATTTCATTCACTCGTTCTTGTCTCCCAATAAGTAATATCCTTGCATACGTATTTTTAATCAACTATTCCCTACGTTTAGTAACCCAACTGCACAATCACAGGAGGTTATATATATCTTAAACCTCACACAGGGTTCATTCGCTCTTCTGGCTCCTGCCTAACATCCCCCCATAAGTATTTTAATTTCGCTATTCCCTACGTACCGTATAATAACACAACAGCACGATCATGAGAATTGATACATACCTTAACAAACCTCACACCTGGTTCACTCTAACAATCCTCTCAAACCTCACACCTGGTTCACTCTAACCATATCAAACCTCACACCTGGTTCACTCTAACAACCATATCAAACCTCACACCTGGTTCACTCTAATAACCATATCAAACCTCACACCTGTTCACTCTAATAACCATATCAAACCTCACTTGACTCACTCGCTCTTCCGTCTCCTAATGCTTATCATCCTTCCATTTGTACCCGCATCACAGAGCCTATCCCATTACTCCACCTCTCTCCCCAAACCATTACCAACAGCAGCGTGACAGCGGGAGAAGCAAGATGATTAGGCTCGCTTCTCAGACTACGTAAGTGCAGCGGAAACGAATTACGGTGAGGCGCGATACTGAGGCATGAGCATACTGTAGTCATGTTTCACCTATTTGCTACCTTGGTCGTATTCTCGTCCCTTTAACACCTGTTCCTAGGCGATTTACTCTTGGATATGGGTGGTTAATATCCTTTCCTACGTTAACCCTAGCACCTCTTCCTAAGCGAATTACCAGAGATACTGCAGTCATGTTTTACGTCTTTGTTACCTTAGCTGTATTCTCGTCAGGTAAGGAATCTCCCTAACACCTGTTCCTAGGCGACTTACTTTTGGATATGAGTGTTTAAGTGGGGCGCGATATTGCTTCTGTGCCAAGAGCATACTGTAGTCATGTTTCACGTCTTTGCTACCTTGGCTGCATTCCCGTCAAGTGAGGATGCTCCCTAACACATGTTCCTAGGCGACTTACTTTTCAAATATGCTGTAGTCATGTTTCACGTCTTTGCTATCTTGGCTGTATTCTCGTCAGGTAAGGAGCCTCACTAACACCTGTTCCTAAGCGATTTACCTTTGGATATGGGTGGTCATAACCATATGTACCCTAGCACTTCTTCCTGCGCGATTTAGTTTTGGATCTATCTATCTATCTATCTATAGCCCGACGCCCTAATCCCGCAAAGGGTGGCCGCAGACAAAACGCCTCCAAGTCGCTCTGTTTTGGATAAGAGTGGTTAATATCCTTTTGTACCCTAGCACTTCTTCCTAAGCGGTTTACTTTTGGATATGGGTGTTTAATATCCTTATTTATGCAGAGTATGGCGATATTAGAAGTATACCCCATTACCGAGAAGCAACAAAAAATACAACTCGTTAATTAGAGAAAAAACTGATAGGATCCAGTGACAAACGTGTGTGTGTGTGTGTGTGTGTGTGTGTGTGTGTGTGTGTGTGTGTGTGTGTGTGTGTGTGTGTGTGTGTGTGTGTGTGTGTGTGTGTGTGTGTGTGTGTGTGTGTGTGTGTGAGTGAGTGAGTGAGTGTGTGTGTGTGTGTGTGTGTGTGTGTGTGTGTGTGTGTGTGTGTGTGTGTGTGTGTGTGTGTGTGTGTGTGTGTGTGTGTGTGTGTGTGTGTGTGTGTGTGTGTGTGTGTGTGTGTGTGAGAGAGAGAGAGAGAGAGAGAGAGAGAGAGAGAGAGAGAGAGAGAGGAAGGCACAGCAATACAAGTCGGATCTTGACTTTGGCTCTCTATTGTATTTTGTTTTTCTCTTGGAGGGAACTGTTACTGCGGGCTCATGGCCTTTGGTTCCTTCTTCCTCGCATAAAAAAAAAAAGTCAAACTGCGAGGTGAAACGAAAAAGAAACCCAAGTGATAAAAGGAAGAGGCAGGGGAAAAGATTTAATAAGATGTGAAAAATGAAGGAAGGAAAAGAAGAAGACAGGAGAGTGTGGGAAGAAGGAGCAAAAGATAACAGAAGAGTGATAGGAAAATATATACGATAGGAGACGAGAGGAGGAAGGGATGGGGACGATAAGGAATGTGCAGCCGAGGAAAGAGACGAGAACAGATAGATAAAAAAAAAACAGATAGACTGATAAAGATAGATGGACAGACAGACACAGACAAATGAAGACATGAGAAGATTAGAGTGTTAAGGAGGAAGATAATGGGAATAGGAGAGAAAAGGGTATTGAAAAGGAGGCAGCAGGAATGGAGGAAAGAAAAACATAAGAGGAAAAAGAGTTTAAGAAAATGGTGGTGCAGGGAAAATGGAGAGAAGGGAGGGGAGAAAAAAAGTGCCAGGAAGATAAAGAGGAGTGGCGAGGAAAGCGGGGCAGGTATGTGGATAAAGGGCTTTGGGAGAAAGTGTGTGTGTGCGTATTTAATAATAAGGATGAACCGTATGTCTGGGGTGTGGACCTGGCAGCATAACAACGACCGTATTAGCTGGCCTCATACATCCTTCTCTCTCTCTCTCTCTCTCTCTCTCACACACACACACGCATCCCCCTCTCTCTCTCATTCAACAGTCCTCCCTCCATGCTTTATATCCCTCCCCTCCTTATCCCCCCCCCCTCTCTCTCTCTCATACACACACACACATCCCCCTCTCTCGCATTCAACAGTCCTCCCCCCATGCTTTATATCCCTCCCCTCCTTGTCCCCCCACCCTCTCTCTCTCTCTCTCTCTCTCTCTCTCACACACACACACACACACACACACACACACTCATCCCCTCCCTCTCTGCAACAATCCTCTCCCCCTCATGCTTTATAATACCCCTCCCCTCCTTACCCCCTAGATGTTCCTACTCCCCCCCCGCCCTTCCCCTACCCGTGTGCCATTAGCTGAGCGGCCAGGAGTCTCTATCATTGCTGGTGACGGTAATGGAAACTAAATGGGCGTAATGGGTCCCCGTTACTCTCACAGCCCGCCAGGTTTAGGGGTGGGAGAAGGGGGAGGTGATGGAGAGTTAGGGGAGGGGGAAGGGGGAGGTGGAGGAGTAGTACGGGAGGGAGAAAGGGGTGGTGACGGAGGAGTAGTTGGGGAGGGGGAAGAATGTGGTGATAGGGAGGTAGGGAGTGGTGAGAGCGAGGTAGAGGAAGGGGAAGAGGGTGGTGATAGGGAGGTTGGGGAGGGGGGAAAGGGGTGGGGAAGGTGGTGGTGTTGGTGGTACGGGATGGGTGAAGGGGGATGGTGAGAGAGGTAGGGGAGGGAGAAGGGATGGTGATGGTGGTAGGAGAGAGAGAAGGGGGTGGTGATAAGATGTAGGGGAGGGGGAAAGGGGTGATGATAAGAGGTAGGGATGGGGGAAGGGGATGGTGATGGAGGTGAAGTAGGGGAGGGGGAAGTTAGAGGAGGGGGGGAGAAGAAGCTGATGGGTTGACTGTGGGGTGAGGGGGTGATGAAGAAGGGGTAGAAAGGGACGGGGATGTGAAACAAAGGAGGAGGGGTAGGTAAGGGGCTGATAAAAGAGGGGACTGAGAGGGGACTGATAAGGGGAATGAGGGAGAAATGGCACGGGGGGATGGAGTAAAAGTTAGAAAGTGAAGAGAAGAGAGTAACAGCTGGGAAATGAGGAGAGGGGAGTAAAAGCTGGGAAGTGAGGACAGGGGAGTAAAAGTTGGGAAGTGAAGGAGGGAAGTAAAATTGGGAAGTGAAGGAGGGGAGTAAAATTGGGAAGTGAAGGAGGGGAGTAAAAGTTAGGAAGTGTAGGGAGGAGAGTATGAGTCAGATAGTGCTGGGGGGTGCAAAAGTTAGGAAAGGGGGAGTAAAAGTTAGAATGGGTAGAGCAAAAGTTAGGAAGGGGTAAAAAAAAAAGGGGATGTGATAGGAAGGGGTACGGATAGGGATGCTGGAGAAGGGGTGGGAGGGAGGGAGGAGGATGTAGAATAGATGGGATGAAGGGAGGGAGGGAGGGGGATGTTGGAGAAGGGGGGAGGAGGGAGAAGAGCTTGGTGGGGTAAGGGGGAGGGGGAGAAGAGTTGGGTGGGGTGAGGGGAAGGTGCTCGAGGGGTCAGGGAGATATTAAAAAGCGAGACGAGGTGAAGGGGGCTCGCTCGATAGGTTATGTTCGACGGGTGAAAAGGATGACTAAAAGGAGGAAATGAAGGAGTGAAATGGATGAGATGACGGTGAGGGAGAAGGAGTAAGGTGGGAGATGAGGTATGAGGAGGAAAATGATGAAGGAGAAATAAGGAGGGAGAGACAAGGATGAATAAGAAGGAGGGGGTTGGGTGACGGAAGAAAGAAAATTGAGATGAGGGAAGCAGGGGTAAAGGGGAAGTACAGTACGGAAGGAGGAAGAGAGGAAGAAAATGAGAGGTAAGAGGAAGGAGGGAGAAGGGGCGAAGTAAGAGATATGTGGGAGGGGAGAGGAGAGGTGGTGCCGCTAGAGGGGTGCGAAGAAGGGGATTTGCAGAGGGAGGGTGAGGGGAGAAGAAGGAATTGCAGGAGGAGGTTGGGGGGAGAGGAGGTGTTAGGGAACGGAAGCAGATGCTGAAGAAGAGGTCAGAAAAAAGAAGGGGACGAGGGGGGGGAGATGAAGGTGAGGAGACGAGAGGGAGTGTTGAGGGAGGGGGGGACGAGGGTATATTGGAGGAGAGGAAGGGAAAGGGTACTCGGGGAGGGGAAGGGGAAGGGGGTGACGGGTGCTGGAGGGCGATGGGAGGAGAGGTAAGGAGACAGGAATGGATGCCACAGAAGGGAGGAGGCAACAAGGGGGTGCTGAAGGATGGGGGAGGGGACGAGAGGGGGTACTGAAGGAGGGGAGGGGACGAGGTGGTGCCGGAGGAGTAAGGGGAAGGGAGAGGGTGCTGGGGAAGGGGAAGGGGTGAAGGGAGAAAGTGCTGAAAAGGGGAAATGAGTGCAAGTTTACTGAAGGGGTAACGAGGCTACTGAATGAGAGGTGAGGGGGAAGTTACTGGCAGGGAATCGAGAGAATGTGGGGGAATTATGCAACTAAGGGAACTGGAACTACTCGTATGCAGCTAAGGGAGGCAGGGGGGAGGGAAGGGGGAACACACTATGAAACGGCGTGGGTTAATTTGTGCAGGGGCATAGAGGAGAATGATACGGAAAAGGGGAACTGGGTTAGACTCCAGGCCTATTATAAAACATTAATCCTTCCGGTAAAATAACGTCAGCTATTACTTCTACTCCCAGACAACTACAATAAACTTAGCAAGGCACACTAAACAAATTCGAAAGCTTCATCTAATCCCTCCAGACTGAAACGCTTCCTCAGCTGAAAAAAAAAATCGTCTGGATATTGCAAGAGAATACAAGACATTTACAATCCTCCATCACCCAACTTGACATCTACAAACCACATTACATTACTTCACATTTTTTCGGTCTGATCAAAATAACATTACGTCACATTTCTTCTGTCAAATCTAAATAAGGGAATATTAAAGTAATCTCATTCGGCAATATCTCTATGAACCTCCCTACAGCTGTTCTAAAAAAAATATGTACGAATGTGATATAACACGAAATAAAAGGAAAGCACAAATACACCCTCTGTAACACTAAATTCCCACATACTGCATTAATCACAAAATACAGATTTGTTCAGATGGAAGAAATTTGCCTATATATAAAGAAACTGTTTACCATGGACATTCAATCACACAGTAAACACAATATTAGTACTTTAAAGGAAACGCTGAGGAAAGAGGAGCAGTGAGGAAAAGTCAGTTACGAGGAAGAAAAGTCATGGAAGAAAGTGAGGTATAATCATGTCAGAAGAGAGGTAGTGAGGAAAAGGCTGAGGAGGAGGAAGGTATGTACTTAGCATTAGTGATAAAAGCAAAAATTGGAAGAAAGATAGTAAAGAATAATAAAAATTAAAGGAATAGTTATAAGACAGTCAGTGAGGAAATCTTTAAACAGCAAGGAGAGAGTAGGAACAAAAAACGAAATCAGATCTATTGGAAGAAGAAAGAGAAGGTGGTTTGATCAGGAGTGAAGAGAAGGGGCCTGCCTCGACACCTGAGCCGGCCTACCTGTCGAAGTTGCGAAGGGAGATAAAAGGAAAAGGCCTTAAAAAGCAGCAGTGTAACTTGAGTGGCGGGACAGGTGTTGCCTTGTCTTTCTCACAAACCAGAAAGGCCTAGATATGGGTGGTGGTGGTGGTGGTATGTATGTAACTGGAGTGGTGTGTAGATTATTGGTTGTGGTGTGGTGTGGTGTGGTGTGGTGGTTGTAGTGTTGGTGTGGTGTGGTGGTTGTAGTGTTGGTGTGGTGTGGTGGTTGTAGTGTTGGTGTGGTGTGGTGGTTGTAGTGTTGGTGTGGTGTGGTGGTTGTAGTGTTGGTGTGGTGTGGTGGTTGTAGTGTTAGTGTGGTGTGGTGGTTGTAGTGTTAGTGTGGTGTGGTGGTTGTAGTGTTGGTGTGGTGTGGTGGTTGTAGTGTTGGTGTGGTGTGGTGGTTTGCATGTGGTATGAGGTGGTGGAAATGCGGTAGTACTTGCTTATGGGGGCGGTTGTGGTGTGGTGGTATTCGTGGTTGTGTGATGTTGTTTGAGATACGTGGTAGAGAGAGAGAGAGAGAGAAACCCCAATTCGCTCTGGCTTGATGGCACACACTCTTTGGCCAATATTTTTTCTTTACCTGGCAAGAATACGCAGGTGAGGCACGAAATACCAGCATCCAGTCTAGATTAAGGACTGGGCTTCCATCACCAGGGTAAAAAAATAAAATATAATAAGAAAATAGCCTATAACCCGATCGCCTGCATCTCTCCAGCAAAACTATCAACACAAATATTTCTAGTGAACAAATTTCCCCTCCCCCATACATAATGAGCTTTAAGACATCTGTAGAGCTTATTACGTTATACATCACACTATTCACTCCAAACATTTGCTATGATTCTACCTTACACGAGAATACAGTACAAAGCTAGCTAATCATCATCATTATAATCAGTCCCTTACTTAGACAAACACTACACCCTTTTTGCTCTGTTTTGGCCTAAAATTATCACATCTTCATCTTGAATGGTCATTTGTCAACAGACCAGCACTAGAATATGATGCAAATCACAAAGTTCTATGGAAAAGATACCGGTACTGAGATATTAGTACTCTTATTTTATCGTCATAAAACTCTATCTATCTATCTATCTATATACCTAGGCTGCTTCCCCCAAGGAAGTTGAAAAAAAAAAAAATCAAGTTTGGGTAAAAGCACAGTCCGCACTGCAGTATTAAATTTCCACTAGGCTGAGGCGGCTACCATACCTAACCTCACTGGCACTAATCTGAACAGCTGGAACAGTTGAGATTAAAGTACTGGTATAAAATAGCCAATTACCTGATGCAAGTACCGGATAGCATAAGCGCACGCGCAAACACACACACACACACACAAAATGCTGGAACCGGAATACGCCGATCGACAGGAAATTGACCACCAAACAGAGTCCAGATTTCCCCAGTAATTTCAGAGTTTCACTTCCTACCACCATTGCCTCCAATGCCTTGTACCTTCCTTGCAGTCCACCAATAGGGAATGACAGTCTCCACACACCAATACTTCCATCACTATCTCAGACACTCCTCTTGCTCTCCCTTCTCACTTAATCAAGTACTGCTCCACTCTCTTCTTGTAAATCAATAATGGTCTGCCTCTTCTGATATTATCCTTAATATCACCTTTTTTTTGGGGGGGTGAAGGGGGGAGGGGGGCTAATATGCATTCCCTGACAATGGCTATACCATATCACTGAAGAGCATTTTTACCCATGAACCAATTCACATCTCACACATACAGTACTGCCCTGTCTTCCATTCCACGATACTCAAGACTTTCCCTGTTACTTGCACTATCCATTCTGACAATGCCTACAGCTATTCTGGAAAAGCCAATTTCTTCCGTACAGCCTGTAATATAAAAGTGCTATTACTCATTATCCAAGTTAAACGCTGATACAAATATGCTGGCTGTATATTATTTTCATGCATGGTTCATTTCATCTCAATACTAAGCACCCTACCCTTCAAAATAATCTACTGTCAGGTCTTCCTATCACTCCTGCCCTGGGGTGATTTCTCCTTAGCATTATACTCCATACTGACATGTTTATATACTGTAAAACAACTCCCAAAGATTTAAAAACTATCAACCTCCTTCAACACTTCACCTCCCAGTTGTAGTCCGCAGTTAATCTTTCCTCTCCCTATCCTATACTACTTCCCAAAATTCACCGTCAATCTTTCCTTTCATATAGCTACTTATACCATTTTCTGCTTAACTTTGCATTTACGGTACTTTCAATGTCTTGTTCAAACTCTTTCAAACAAACTGCACTACCTATACCAAATCACTCACCGTCTGCACAAAAACAGTATTATTAGCATACATAATTTAGATGTTAAGTTTCCATACATCACTAACTGACCCTTATTTCACTCCTATACTTGCTGCTCCCAATCTCAATGCTTCACTATCCCATCCAATCAGTAGTGATATTAATAAACATAATTCCTGTTTTACATCAGTAGTTACAGCATCACTGAGTGTCTTCCATCAACATTTACCCCAACCTGGTAAGCACCTAGAATAGAATTAGGGACCTAGAATGTAAAGGAAGTGGTCGTGGGTCAGGGGGAGAATTTTGTTCTTTCCTTCTCACACACACACACACACACACACACACACACACACACACACAAACACACAAACACACACACACACACTATTATTCTCATAAAAGCATTTTCTTGCCCTCAACATATTCCTTCCTACACTAAATATGCCTAACACCTAACACTTTCCATGAACCCTCCTAATTCAACTAGCTCAGGTCTTCTCCAAATTCACATATGCAACATAAACCTTTCTCTCTGCAAAATATTTCACAACTAATGCCCTTAGTGTACAGAAATAACTGATCTACACACCCCTACCCTGTTCCTCACCTGTATTACATGTGCAGTACTGTATCCTATTATGCTACACACCCTCCCCTATAAAAGTACAATACCGTACACTATCATACACTTTCCTTGGTATGCTCTATTAACTAAGCCTTTTGTGTTTCCTAACCTCTACCTTACTAACTTTTCCTCTGTACAAAGGAGCTACGGACCCCCTCTTTTACAATCAGTCCTCATTATCATCCTTTCCTATACTGATTTAAACTTCTTTGTCAATTTCCTATGTACACTTTAGCTATAACAAAATCTAATACAATTCTTAAAAATACCTGAAACCAACCCACAGAACCCTGAGTGCAAGCAATCACCAAAATACCTGAAAAACATCCCACCAAACTACAACCATAAGCAGGCACCAAAATGCTTAACATCCAACCCACTGAACCCTGAATGCAAGCTGTCAAGTCACCAAAACACAGTACTTGAAAGATCTTCCCACTTAGCCCCTAACAGAAGCAGTCACCAATATACCCCCAAAACCATCCCACTGAACCCTGAGCACATGCAGTCACCAAAATATTGTACAAGAAAACTATTACTGGTACACTGAACTCTAAGCACAAGTCAACACTCACCAAAATCATTGAAAATCATCCCACTGAGCCCTGAGTGCACTTTAGGTACCTCTACACCAAGCAACATGCAAAATGGTAACCCAGTAAACGATTTCAATTCTGGATGATAACCATATAACAGGGTGATGTGAAGCCTACTATGGTGCCCCTGTTAACTGAGTGGATATGCAAACTGGCATCCATCCATCAACCAAACCTCCACATAAATACCTGTGTGCTGCTGCGCCAAAGCACTGCCTGCCACAAAGAAACATCAGTACACTGCATGGGACAGCCCTGAACGGGTGACTGCTTGCCTGCGATTAATGGGTCTGCTTGACCATACATACCAAGGATGATCAACACCTATTTTGACATCTAAATCGCCAACAGTTCTGAATATCTTAGCCACTATTTCTGAAATATCAGCCACTGTATCCAAGTTTATCTTTCTGACTGCTTCTAACTGCCTCCTCTTTAATTTCATGCGGTGGGACAAAAATTGGTAAAATACTGCCAAGACTCCCTGTCCCAGTCAAATTTCTCACTCTGTCAACTCACCACCAAAATCTTCCCCTAGTAACCACCAAATCTCTCTCCCTAGTAACCAAAGTGCTTCCACATATCATCTCCAATGCTAATCTACCTATGCCAGTAATTAGAGGCATCACAAGGTACTGTACAAAACAAACATTTGAGTTACACACCTTCAAACTGAGGGAAGAAGTGTATGAGGGTACGGTTCGCTGGAAGGACTGTGGCAAAAGCAAGTTACCGAGTCCCTGCATTGATGATTGGGTACCGTACCCTCGCACTGAAGATTTCTTCTTCGATTTACGGTCTTTTACACACTTAACACCGCACATACAATTTATCACACAGTAGTCTTTTTTGTCCAGGCTATACCACAATCCATGCTTGAAGTACGGTCTTTCACACACTTAACACCGTGTATACAACTGATCACACCGTAGTCTTTTTTGTCCAGGCTATACCACACACCATGCTTGAAGTATGGATGGAGACACCACTGTAAACAAAATAAAAGTTCATATAAGAAAATGAAAATATGAAAACAGGAAAAAATAAATAATTAAATAAAGCAGGATAACAGCAGCAGTATGAAAAAATGAAAATAAGAAATAACAGCAGCAGCATGGGAAAAATATATATATAAAAATAAGAATAATTTGGATTATGCCAAAAAACATTTGCCTCAAATCATAAATTAAAGTAGGGTATAACTACAAGAATGTCTGGGGTCGTTATGAACACAAATTTCAAATGAAGATTGTACGGCTCAATAATCTGGTTAGTACTTGGATGGGTGACCGCCTGGGAACACCAGATGCTGTTGGCATCCCTGCGTGTCAAGTGGGGTTGGTGGAGGATTAGTGCCCCTCCCTGTAAAACAATTAACTCTAAGCCTTTGACCACCCCGTTTGGGATACATGGCGTCTGGCAATGGATGGATGGATGGACTACATAAAAGCAAAGAAAAGGTCCCATGTAAAGAGTTGGCATGAGGTCCCCAGACACATGCATTTGCCAGAAATCACTTGCACTCTCATACAAAGGACAGCTACAATCATTCCACACATTTCAGGGTTCTGACTTTGACGGTTTTGGTTATTTGAGAAGTAAATCACTTGCTATAATATACACCAGATAAAGGTGTATGAAGGAGTACCAAATCTGTAACTGAATAAATTGAAAATACACTTTCAAACATATAGATGCTAAGGTGTGGTGATGTTCTGGGGCACTTTGATGACTTTTCAGGCTAGTATTACAGAAAATTATGGCTGTGGAGGCCATTTTCAAGTTTTTTTTTTTTTTCCCCCCCCAGATTTTTGCAATTCAAAGGTGTCTGTTTCCTATCATCCATAAATAGCAACAATCCAAGAATAATAAAATCCCACATAAAAGTGTCCCCAGTGCCATATTTAACTGTCACTGCTTACATGCTCTTTGTAGTGTCCCCCAAGCATCAGACAACAACACTTACTGGCCTGAAGTGAATTTTCAGGTGATTTAACATTAGATTCTGTTAAATCATGCCAAAAAACACCTTAACCTAATGAACTTTGTGACAGTATACTCATCTGCTGATTATCAAGACCGGCAAAATTGAAATAGTGAAAAACGAGGGTTGACTTTGTTTTTGCAAGAACAAAGGCAACATGGGAATATTCCAAGTAGTTCTTTCTTCATTCTTCTAAGGAGAAATGGTAACAATACTCAACAGTGAGTCTTCAATTAATAAACTAATGAGGGGAAGGGCTGTCTGCTAAATAAGAATATTGGAGAAAAACAGGTAATATAGTACTGTACTCCATAAATTGAATGAGAAAACACACCAAAGAGAGTTTATTACTGTAAATTCCATGTAAATATGGGAGCTGTGTGTGTGTGTGTGTGTGTGTGTGTGTGTGTCAACATAACTTAGAGTTAATTTAGTGCAAAGGATACAAGTTCTTCCTTATTCTTATGCAGAGATACCAATTTCTCAACACTTTAATTTTCACACACCTCAGCAACTTAGCATCAAATTAAAGCTTCTTTTATCAGTTCAGTTTTTTTTTTAAGAAGTCTAAATCATTGCCTTTCTTTTTACACCATGTTTTGAGATCATACTTAGCCCTCTCATAATCAGAACAATTCCCATTATTCCTCTAACACTGGATGATTTTATTTGAGGGAGTTAAAAGAGCATGAGAGTTAATACTGACATGATGAACCCTAAGTAGGTTGGAAAAGCTTTAACACCCAATTCCACCTACATAATGCCACATGATTGTCTTCTGAGAGTCACATGGGCCTGAAAGAGTTAAGCGCAGTTCAGTACATCCTTGCAACACAGTACATCTTTGTAATACAGTACATCTTTGTAATATACAGTAATAGTAAACTCAGAGCCAAGAGCCACCACATGCAGCCAAATCCGTGAACTAAAAATCATATGCTGTACCTATGTATCACTGCTTGTATAGGCAGACCCTCCTTTGGGATCATCTTCTTTCTATTTTATTTTAATTTTTTTACAGTTTTGACTATTTCTAACATTAATGATGTTTAAGTATCCAGTAATTGCTCCACCTTGTAATAACTTGTGAAAAATAATCATCATCATCATTGCCAGACGCCATGTATCCCAAACGGGGTGGACAAGGGCTTAGAGTTAATTGTTTTACAGGGAGGGGCACTAATCCTCCACCAACCCAACTTGACACGTAGGGAGAAAAAAAAAATAATAATAATAATAATAAAAGTCTTGTTATATATAAAGCCAGCCTAAACCCCTCCCCCCATTTTTAAGCAATTCTATGAAGATGGAGAACCTGTTGGGTGTTTAGACATCATTATCACCATTAATATCAGAAATGTCTCCTCCCCCCTTTGAAATAATAATAATAAAAATAATCTATCTATAGACCGATGCCCTAATCCCACAAAGGGTGGCCACAGACAAAACGCCTCCAAGTGGCTCTGTCATCCACCATTTGACTGCCCTCCCCCCAACTCACTCCCCCCTCCATAACATACCTCTCAACAAATAATAATAATAATAATAACAACAATAATAATAATCTGAAAGAGGGGCCCACCGTTACAGCTGTGTCAGAAGGGTGACCACCACTTAAAAAAAAAAAAAAAAAAAAAAAAAAAAAAAAAAAAAAAATCCAGCCCACTTTCAATTGTCAGACTGTTTTATGCATGGATATCATGTGCTCAAAATTGATTATAAATTGTCAACCCCATCCCCCACCATGTACTTGGTGTACTATGCACTGCAATTAAAGTCTGTGTTCAAGCATGCACTGTATCTTAGCCCCTTCGGGCACGATGACTCAAAAAGGGTCAAAACGGCATTAGTCTGAAGAGGCACCGATGACGCACTTGTCGGTGCTGGTCTGAAGGGATGCTGATCAGGCAATTCTGGACAATATTATTTACCAAAAATTATGTTTTAGCATGAAATACATCAATATTTGGTGTATCATATGGGAGGGTGTCTATTTCCAAGCCAACAGTCTCAAACAGTTGGTATTCTCTTGGTTTTCGGTTTGGCAGGGGGGGGGATGCGATTTTTGGCAATTTACTCGAAAATTATTGGTTGTATCAGAATTCCGACAACGTCACGTGAAAGTTGTGGAATTCTGAATCTAGACGTAAGCTTAGCTCTTGCATTATGCTGGCAAAATTTTGTGCTAGAATGTAGGGTTTCACTGTTGAATAACAGCATTCTCATGGAGGTTGTAACAACTGTAAAGAAGTTCTATCCATGAAAACTATATAACTATCATGCTCAACACTATTCCCCTCAAGAAACTACAGAAATCTCAAGCAGTGACAATTCATCACATCTGTACATAGATGATCCTGACCACATGTCTGGTGATTCCAACATTGGAAAAAATGATGAGTGTGAATAACTAAGATTAAGTGGAAAATGTTGCAAGTGCTGCTAACAGTGACAACAGTGCAAATACAGTACAATCAGTGTCATAAATTTTTAGAAACAATGTAACCTAAGGAAATCTTAAGTTCCTTTCAGAAGCATGGGGTAAGCTATTGAACATGCCTGGCAGGCTATGGCCCCTCACCTCAGTAAACCTTCAGCCAATACAGCACCTCAGTGCTCAGATGCAGCTACAAAGGAGGAAGCTGCAGATGCAGGGAAGATACTAGAGGCCGCATAAGTGATCAAAGAGATCCTAACGGTTGCTAAAATGGGAGAAACAACGCTGCCAACTTTGCAGGCACTGATGGAAAGATCTGAAGTGAAACAGCCATGAACAAGTACAATGACCAACCCCAAGAAGAGCTAAAAGTGAAGTGAAGAAGTATACAATCTAAATGCAATGCATAACATCCTCTCTGCTACTGAAACTCTGATGGAAAAAAAAAAAAGTTATTTATAATGAGAATTCCTTAAGAAGGCTGAAATGCTAGCAAATGTAGACAATGCAGTTCAATATTATAAAGTGTTGCAGATACAGAAAGTGAACAAATGAGCTCGTCTCTGAACACTCACTATCCTTTTCCTGCTTAATCAGTTGCTCACAAGGAGCTCAAGGGCAACCTATGGATATTGGTAATAATGATGATAAATATCACTGGTTACTGTAACAGACTTACAGACCTTCTGTCAAAGGCAGAGCAAGAGCAACATGAACAGACTCTGAGGAATTTCTTTCAAAGACAGCAACAACAGACTCCACAGGATTTCTGTAAAAACAGCAGCAGCAGCAACAGACTCTGCAGGATTTCTGTAAGGCAACAGCAGCAACAACAGGCTGAGGGATTTCCGTTGGGGATAGAACAATAACAGATAGGGTTGGAGAAGAATCAATTCCCACAATTCTGAAGAGCTACCACAGAATCAATTCTAAAACTTGGTAAGAGTCCCCTATGGCAATTCTGCTAAGAGCGAGTTGCCAAACATTGCCCCTATCAAGAGTTCCTGGATTTGCTCCACTATCATGAGTTGCTGGATTTGCTGAGAAACTAGAGTCGAAAACAGTGCCGAGATGTGGCAAGCCAGTCCCAGCAAGAGAGCACTACCAATGTTAGTCTGGCGCAGCCGAGTTGGGCTCCATCAAGACCTGATATTGGCTCAGTTGGGATGCCCTCTGCCTAGCACCAGGCATGAAGCATGATTCGGCTTCAAAATCATCAGTATGAATGACGTTAATTTATCTTTCAGTTGTGAAGGAGAGACATTTAACCCTTTGAAATTCTGATGATGTATTCTCACATCATTTCAAATTCAATCTCAAGAGATTCTGATGACACGTTTATACGTCATGTTAAGATACTTTTGTAAAATATTCACCATAAATCGCATTTACGGGTCACAACAAAGAGATTCGAGCGTGACGTATGGAATGTTTGCTCTGTGCGTGGCAGGTACTGTGCAACTGGTATGACTCATGGCTTTGTCTCTTTATTACTTTGCTCTTGGTGAATATTTTTCTACGGCAAGGTATAAAATTTTTTGCTTTTGCCTAACTTCGACACGTTATTTTGGCTTTTTATTTTTTGTTTTCCTCTTTTGAACATACCGTGATAAATTACAACTACTCAGCTTTAAAATGACACCAAATCCAACATTCTATCATGAAAAGCATATTTACACAATCAAGGAAACACACTGTGCGCGAAGAAATGTGTCAGCGCGAGAGTGGCTGACTCTAGCACAGACATGATCTGCCCGGCCTAGAAACCTGATAGAGTTAATAACTGAGAATTGCACCTGTAGGTATAGTATATCTGTTTAAGACACATAGCATTATACTTAGACAACTGTGGTTCTGTGAACAGATGTTTACTACTCCCCCTCCCTTTTTTTTTTTAATTTAGCTATTAGCAAATCTTTAATTTTACCTATTCAAGAAGTGGGATACACGAGATATTCACTGTTTTCTTGTATTTTCAGTCGCTCACAGTTGAAAACAGGTATATCAAACTATGTTATCAGGGGCTGCGGTCAAGTAACAGTCTCATACGACAGTACCTGTTTACCACGGGGAATCAATTCCACTGGTACTGGGAATTGAACCATCGATTCTGATTTTATGTTTTCTTGCCCAGCTCCAATAACAGGCTTTGAGGGATTTCTTTCAGAGGTACAGTGACAGCAGTAACAAGAGACTGACCAGGCAAAGCAAGACAACCATGATCAGGGGCAGTAACTGCCTTTACCAGCCTTGGATCTACACTCTCACCAACCCAGTCTAAATCCATACTTCTGGTGAGTTACAACAGCATTATTTTCCACTGTAGCTATTTGTAACTGCCAGATATATTTCAGGCCTATCTGAGGGGGTTAAAACATGCTTTGGGAGTTTATTTGGGGCACATTTGGGGAGAATCCTGACAGTATAATTTAATTCCACAGGCACTGTCTCTCCCACAGCCTCATGCGTGTGTCCATAACATGGTTGAAGTCACTGATGAATGAGCCACATTATTGGCAAGCATTTTGTATTTGAAACACTTGTACGCTGATGATCTGCTAAGTAAACTTTTCATAAAAACATGAATCACCAGTGTTACTGCAGAGAACAGTAATCTCACAATTATCTGTCATTCAGCTAAAGCTATGTCAGGAAATGCAATTTTCCAGATAATGGAGCACTATCCCCCTGGCCCTTCTGCAGGGGACACAAACCCTAAGGAAACCCTATCACAGCACACGCCGAAATGACGGGCCGGTACCAGCACATAAAGGAACTAAGGAAAGTGGGCAACTGTACGTTACGGCAAGTCCTGACCACAATATTTTGTTTATATTGCGCCAATTGATGTAAAACTTGTATTGGGCAGATATATAGACACAATCTGTTTTCCAACATCAGGCTCAAATACTTTATGTTGTTGTTTTTTTTTCCTCCCACTGCTGTAAAACATGTATTGGACCAATATAACTTTTTTTTCCAACACTGGGTTGATGATGGAAATAATATGTTTGCCTGGCCACTGTACTGCTGATAAAGCCAATACCAGTATCAAGCAGCTAACAACTGAGTGATACAATTACATACCATCCATCACGGATCATTTTCATATAGCTATAGGCTACTGGAAATATATTTTACAAAATATCAAAATCTGGAATGATGGAATTTTTTCATAGGCAACTGTCATGCAATAAAACAAAACTTATATTTCTGATACTGTTTTTACAGAACTGAACTTGTTTTCAGCTTGATTATATCTGATAATACTGAAGAGGCATTAGTATACTCACAATGTATAATTCAGGGTTTCAGTCAGTGGATGTAAAAAGAAAAGCCGCCGAATGTCCTATTTCATTATTAACAAAGTCCCAGGCACTTCCAGATTCCTCAACGTACACCTAAAATCAGATCACTGGATGTACCATGCTGTGTATAAAATGACCAACTCATTACATAATTATGAGCCCATGCATAGCTAAACTGCGGCTGATTATCAATTTTTGCTCTGTCTACATCTACTGACTACCTCACGGGACAGTCTGAACCGGTTTACAGACAGATGCTTCTGGTACTTGTATCTCTTGTCAGCTTTCAGGCAGAGATCAAGGTGTGTGTGTGTGTGTGTGTGTGTGTGTGTGTGTGTGTGTGTGTGTGTGTGTGTGTGTGTGTGTGTGTGTGTCCGCAAAAATTCAATACGATTCACCGTACTTTGGGATTCGGTATGTCTGAGTTTTTGTTTTTTTAGTGTGCCTTTGCCAATTAGTCAAAATTATACATATTTTAGGTGATTGCTTTGCATCTTACTGATTAATGGCAGTGATTAACAATTGTGCCTTAATGAACTGCAAATAAGATTATGATACCAGAGCCCATGGAAATTCCTTATATAAATTACTGGTATTTTAATTTTAAACAATTGCTAATAAACTGTGAAGTTCTGAGCTACATACAGAAAATTAACAACAAACTGTTTCAATGTGAAATATAAAATTATTCATACAATGTGGAAAATGCAACTTCCAAAATATTATGTTGGGAGTTCCAAATTAAAGGGTCAGGAAGCCAGGACTTCCATTATCTGAGCCTTAGTGGAAGCCCTGCCAATCAGCTGGCAGCAGTGCGGTCCATAAGGCGAGACTGGGCTGGTAACACAGTTCAGTCCATTCGCTTAATACGTGAGTTTCTATGACGCGAAATGCCCATAGCGTGACTGGAGGGTGAAAAAAAATTAAATAATCGATAGTGCACGAGTTGGTTTTGAAAACATGAAACTGGGGTGGCAAAGTGAGTCGCATCCGGTGTCATGTCATAGAACGCAGCCTACCCTTGTACAGCGTGACCTGTATCACCATCACAAGCCATGGCAATGGATAGTGAAGATCTACCAATCCGAAACATAATAAAAATCCTGGCAGCCCTTGACGAGCTGAACCCCCGCCGTGTTGATCACCTCATATGAGGCAATATGCAGGCCACCCCTGGCCGTGCTGATCGCCTCATATGAGGCAATGGGTCTCCATGCCATAATTTCACACATGAGGAAGTGTCAAACGTTTCCAAGGAAATGTTGACTCTCCCTCTATGACATCAGAGGTGTTGCCAAGCCCTGTCATAACTGCAGTTGCCAAATACCTGTACCGCATATTTAGTAATTCAGTTCTCTTTTGCAGCCCAGCAATGGTGTATTCATGCCAGTCTACCTCGCAAGGTTCTGGTGACTTACATCTGTCCTCACACCGCCCAAGAGGCGTAAAAAAAAAGAAGTCAATTTCAAGTTCCATTCATTTCAAGATGTCAAGACACACTGACTTTTTGTAAATTGGTCTGATAACTTACAACCGATTAGAAACGGCTTCCATCATTGGCATATTACAAATCCCGAATCGGACTGATACAACCCGGGACACAAACGGAAAACATACTGTATTTATATTGGGCTGACATCACCAGCCACATTATACATCACTGACCCGAAATATTTCAAGTCGGAGTACCAACGCTGGCATGATACCGACCCATTCATTTTATGTTTGCTGAGATTTGTGGTTGTAATTATTCAAACATACAAAAAGTAACCCTAAATAGTCTTCCCATTTAACAGTACTAACCTGCCCTAATATGACCAAGCCAAACAGCTTGACCTAACTAAATGGAACAATTTGGGGACTGATGAATTAAGGGTCCAAATCAACCCACTGGCCTCTGGATGTTGTCAACGTCAACAAACCCTAAGTACAAATGTTATTTCTGCAAAGTTTGGGTGTCAGAAATTAATTACACAATCTTTAGCAATATTACTGCTATTTCCACAGAATCTGGGTGTCATAAATCCATCCATCCATTGCCAGACGCCATGTATCCCAAACGGGGTGGTCAAGGGCTTAGAGTTAATTGTTTTACAGGGAGGGGCACTAATCCTCCACCAACCCCACTTGACACGTAGGGATGCCAACAGCATCTGGTGTTCCCAGGCGGTCACCCATCCAAGTACTAACCAGACCCAACGTTGTTTAACTTCGCTGATCGGACGGGAAGTGATGAATTATATTATACCAGACACTCTACAGGGGAGACCTCATTAACAAGTGATGACTTATGACAGGGATAATCTTTCATAACTGTAAATTAATTTATGACACCCAGATTCTGCAGATATAGCATTTATGTTACCGAAGCTCATTTATGACGCCCAAATTCTGCGAAAATAACATGCTCCTAAAAAGCAAGAAGATAGGTTTGCCGACACTGGTGGTTACATCCTATACATACAGGACGATGGGTCGATTCAGAACCGAAACTCACTTGTCCCCAAATCATTCCAGTTAGGTCGTGTAAAATGAAGTTAGGATGAATTAAATTTAGTTTGGTTGTCAGGTTTGGTTACGTTACTGTTGGTCAGGTGGGACGAATGATTAGCGACAGATTGACTTTGGAGCCGCACCAACCTAGAAGTCCAACATGGCAGGTGTCCACTTACCACAGTTTGCATGTAAACCTGGAGGCTGTATCATCTATCTATCTATCTATCTATAGCCCGACGCCCTAATCCCGCAAAGGGTGGCCGCAGACAAAACGCCTCCAAGTCACTCTGTCACCCACCATTTGACCCCCCTCCCCCCAACTCACCCCCCCCTCCCTCATATACCTCTCAACTCCATCCCTCCACCTCATCCTCGGTCTACCCCTCCCTCTCCCTCCCTCCACCTCACCTACATACACCCTCTTAGTCAGTCTTTCATTCTCCATCCTCTCCACATGTCCAAACCACCTCAGTGTATTTCTCCTAATCTTTTCAACCACATCCACATCTACCCCACAACGTTCCTTCACTTCTTCATTTGTCAACCTGTCCCTCCATGTCACTCCACATGCTCCTCTCAAGTAAGCTGTATCATCATTTCAAAATTATGCATTTCCGCAACATTTTCATGCTCTAACAATCACGGTTCATGAACAGTAAAATTTTCATTCATTCATTCATTGCCAGATGCCATGTATCCCAAACGGGGTGGCCAAGGGCTTACAACTGCAAATTTTAACCCGCCCCGTCCCGGCCACTTTTCGACCACTGGTACCCCCCAATCCCGGGCAATTTTCGACATTTTTTTTTTTTGCTAAAACTTTCGCTTTTGGTGAGAAACATCGAAAATTCATAGAGAAATCGCTCACCTGAGGTTTAAAATACTCATTACAGGTAGGAGAGCCTCCTTACTTTACTGGGTTTTCTATCAGGCTGGCACCAAAGAAAACGAGTTCTATGGGAGGATAACTATTTCACACCACTCATAAACGGTATTTATTTATTTACTGTTACGAATTTATATGTAGTACAAAAGTATATTGGTTTTCAAGCAGTAATATAGGCATTATAAGCATTGGTTCACTCACTAATACCTGACCTTTTTTTGCCACATTACCTGATCATCATTTCTAACTGTTTCTTCCTCTAATGCTATGTAACGTTTGTCCTCCACATTGTCATTGATTGGGGAATCACTCTGGCCCTGAATCTCGTACCGTGGCATGACATGGCTATACTGGCCAGGTCACTGATAACAGGTGAATTGCTGAGAAAAGGGCATGCAGGGGGGGGGAGGTGGTCATGCTGGGTAAGGCATTATCTCTGCCTGGCATCTTGTTGAGGCAGGTGTCCCGTGTATACGTACCGAAAATGACTTGCGAAAATTGAAAATTGTGGAAATTATGAACCTTGCAATTGCAGGACGTTGAAGTACGTCCTCGGGATTAGCTGTGACAAAACGTGAGGACGTGGAAGTACGTCCTCGGGACGGCGCGGGTTAAGCATGGGTGCTCTCCTAGTTTCCCCGATATAAGTCACTGAATTTTCAACATTTGTTACTGGGAGCTCTCCTGCAATTTGTCCAAAGATACTGTTGTCTACAATAAAATATCTGTTAAATATGGAAGGAGTGACAGATCAAATTTCCTGGGAACTTTGAGATGGTATCAAAATCAACCACTGAAGGTACCCAAAACTCTTATATAATCAGTTCTGCCGAAAACACAAGCATCCAAAATACAAAACCTGTCCTACAAACCTGCAAATCTGCCCACTTTGAGGAATACCTGAAAATCTGAAACAAAACGCAGGTAAAGCCGAACACCAAAATATATCCAATGTCATATTCTTTAGCTTGTTCTTAAAATAAAATACCAAAACACAAGTATATCCATGTCATATTCTTTTTATTCTTGATACTGTAAAATAAAATACCAAAATATATCCAATGTCATATTCTTTAGTTTATTCTTGATGCTATATAACACCAAAATATATCCAATGTCATGTTCTTCTTATTCTTGAGACTGTAAAATAAAATACCAAGAGAAAGTAAGAACCTAAACACATACATATCCAACGTCATATGCTTTAGCTTATTCTTGTTAAGGTAAATAAAATGCCAAGAGGTTGCAAGAATAACCTATCTTACTCAAGGTATTACACCCTGAGTATGATGGTTTTACTCTTGCTACCACCAGACGATTTTAATGACCTGAAGGCCCCTATCCTAATGGAAGGGATAAATGAAGGCTACATCTAACCCCTTCAATCGAAAATGTGTGTCAAGGTGAATAATATCGTCTGGAGATAACAAGGATAGCATAGTAAGCCCATAAAACCCCATCAGTGTTAAATATATGGGGCCAAAGTTGAATAAAATCACCTACCAGTAGACAGCATAAATAGAAAACCAACCCCTCTAGATCACCAAGCCTCTCCCAAGAATAATAAAATCGTCTAAAAGCGGCAAAAAATCAATAAATAAATAAATAAAGGATTTCCTCGAGCTGAAAGGGCCAAGAAATTTTACTCATGCCGAATGTCAATGTCAAGAAGGTGGCTTGTGTCGCGCGGGAGCTTCAATTCACAATACTTCACACAATTCCCACGACTTTAATCTACTTTCCATGCAAAAGCACCAAAAATATGCTACTGTTACTCATTCCGTTTGCAAAAGCACCCTATATACGTAAACATGCATGAAATTTAAGCAAGCATCAACAGGTGGGACGCAACCTTGTCACAGCTTCACATTAGCGAGAAGGTGACAGGTGACGCCAATTTTGACACGGCTTTCCCACCTTAATTACAGGGCGTGGCGTCTTCATTTCCTGTCCAGGTATTCTCCACATCTTGGAGTACAGCCTGATGTAGTAAGGATGTCCCGGCATGACGAAGGTACAAAGATGCGTCAGGATTTTCTAGCACTAGCACGCAAAACGTATCCTTCCGTCCGCGTCTCCTTCTCCAATGAGCACTTCTGCGCATGCGCGACTTCAGGTGCATGGAGGCGCAGGTGCAGATGTTGCAAAGAAGGATTTAAATACACTGAAAATTGTATTATGTACCTACTAAAGACTTTTCTATACTAAAATACCTCAAATACTACGAAGAATACGCATCAAAACTAAAAGCATAGAGCAAACATGAAGAAATGTTCGAGGTTCGGGCCGTGGTGGTTTATGTCGCGCGACGGTGTGCGGCTTGGCGGGAAAATTGAAATCGTTTTCCTTCAACCTTACATTTCCTTAACTACAGCGTGTTATTTCAAATTTCTCATACATAGGCTCCCAAAACGCAGATGTCACTCACTCCATCCCCGAGAATTGTTTCTATTTATGAAATGTATGTATAAATAAAAAGGCTGCAATCGTGGAACTTCACAGCCTTTCATTTCGTAGCAAGAGATGTTGGTAACAGTTTTCCTACCTTCATTGCGATGAGTTCCTTCATCATTCCTTGTTCAGATATTCTCCACACCTTATAGTATAGCCTGGTGTAACACTGATGTCCCGGACTGCCAAATTAAACGAATTTACAGACTTTAAATATCCATACTCAGAGTCGCTTAGGCTATCAAGTTCCCGGATCGACGCCACCTCGGGTCTTGACTATGGTTACCAGTTTTTCTAGTAATGTTAGAAACTGGCAAATATCAAACTAGATATACTACAACGTTATACTGGCTCGGAATGTTACACTTCTGTTGTTGGACACATAAGAAATATATTATGGAAGTAGGCAAGGAAAAGGCTAACAGTAATTCGGTAATTATTCAATCATGTTACCTGAAGATGTGTTCCTCGGTTATGGCAAATTTGCACCCAGGTTTGGGATAATGGTACATAAAACAGCATTTGGCTAATTATACTATACCCTTGGATACGGTTTTCTTATGCTACTATTCCACCATGTCCACGATTATAGATATTAAACTAGACGTAAAATACGTTGGTCCTGACAACGAAGTTAGGATGGGTAGCCAGCACAATGGTATAGCCTACAAGTTAATGTAAGGCAGAAAATCTTTGTGACTATTCTACAGTATCTATATGAAAGTTATATCAAATGAGTTATCACCAGGTTTTTCTAATTAATTTTTTCATGTATAATGAAGTAAATTATGGTTTGCTTGTGGGTACAGAAGAGAGGTTTCCCCAGGCTCAGCTGAAATGTAAACCCTGTGGACTGCAAGATGAAGGCATGAAGCTGCCCTTTTCAATTTACCATCCTCCTTTTAGGGGATGGGGAGGGTGTTGGAAGTGCATAACCAGGCAGCTCCACCACCAGGTTATATCAGTGCCACCACATGAAGGCATCCCTCTTCAGCATCACAGAAGAGCAATTGCTATGAGTTTTAATAAGAGAAGGGCAAGTTTTTCAAAAATGCATTTCAGATTATAACAGGCTCAATGAAAACTAGCTCAATAATCTATCAGAAAAAAAATAGCGTACTGTTTTTTATTTGGAAAAGTAACCTAAAAAATAATAATTATGATAAACTTGGTGGAAGATATGAGGGCAAACTGTAGCTATCAACACTACAACTAAATATACTGCCAAACCTGAGCTCTGAGATAAATCATAATGCCTGTAAAATGACTGGGACTTGAAAAGATTATTTGCTAACTAAATTATGGCCAGGGAATGTAATAAATGAGTTGTCACCTTAAAAAAGATGCAAAACAGGGAACACTGCCTTCAGGTTTCTATCATACCTCAAGGTTTTTCTTTTTTAATAATTCAATATTTAGTAATAATGGTGTTAAATCATAGCAGCTTACTGCATGTTTGTGTGTCTTGTAGAGTATTAATATTGCTTTCTGGTAAAGTGCTAGTGTAAGTTTCAGCACCATTTGTTCTGCAGTTACTTTTCCTCTTGTTATCTTGATAATCCAGCGGTATCTTCATGCACTACTTTTCCAAGAGATTATGTATTCAATAATACTTTTGTTGTTGTTTTACGCTGTGTCCTTTTACACCATGTCCCTTTTTATGCTGTCCCTTTTTTTTTAATATGTGTTAAGGCGTTGCCCTTGGGTAGGGGACTTTGGTTCTTGGAACATGTAGCACTTTATGAGCAGATGCCCTTCCTGATGTCTACCAATGACCCTTGGGTGGACTCAAACCTTCCCGGCAAGGCAGATTCCTGGGCGCAGCACGAACTCACGACTCTTTGGTCTCGAGTCAGGCATTCTACCACCGTGCCGCCATGCCCCCAAAATAGAAAGCTGAGGTTGATCTGGTGTGAATGCAGCCAGTCAATACTTTCACTCTGGTGCACTCTGCCCAACTTGTCCTCATTTGGGGAGTAATATTTTAAAGTGCAACTATAATGCCTGTGTTGGATTTTTTTTTTTTTTCCCTAACAGTAATCAGTTCTATACATTTTGTGCATCTGTACTAAACTTCTTCTATTACAGTACAGTAAACCCTCTATAATTCGGATTAACTGAGGGGATCTCTATGCCGAATTATCCAAATATCTTAATTATTGGAGCTCATGCTTGCCCCTATCCCCAAATCACTCTCTCTAAAACATGACTTTTTCACAAAAACACTGAATAGTACAGTATATTATTACTTTATACTCAAAGAGTGCACAATACAATAAATAAAATAGTGTCAAACCTTGATAATGAAGTCTTGCAACACAGTAGTAGAGTACAGTACACTTAACTGTACTGAAGGTACTGTACAGTTCTTAAAAATTACAATTATTACTACACTTATCACTACAAAAACTGTTCATGTCCACTTATCACTGCAACCCTTTTCAGACTTGTCTCGCTTAATTTGAATTTCTATCCGAATTAAAATTATTTATCAGGTGATCAAAAAAGATCCGAATTAACCGATTTCTGAATTATTCGGGTTCGAATTAGAGAGGGTTTACTGTATATACGTTTTTGTTGCACAGAGTAGGCTGTTGCACCAGCTGATCAGCACGGCACTTCCAAGATGGAAGGAAAGCTGATGACACGGAGAGTTGGAGCTTTCATTTTACTAATTATCACTATCCTGACCATCCCCTTTTGCCAACCATTTTCCAGTGTGTCAAAACATGAAGAGTAGGTTAGTATACTCACCCAAACAACTTTCTCTCACTGTCTACTATACATCACACTACATGCACTTTATACACCAAACACCATATCATACTAAGACAAGGGCTGGCATCAGCAAGGACATATTGCCAGAAAGGCATGAGGCAGGCTCCATCAGTGCATTCTTGCAGTCAGATGGGGATGAGGTTCAGATCTGTGCCTGGGTGCAGGGCACTGCAATTCCCAGGGCTGTAACTTCCACCCAATAGTGAAGGGCCTGAATTTTAGAGTGACAACCCAGAAGAATGCCCTATCGTTGGATGCATAATGGAAGAGCATTCAGAGTGCCAATACGCACTTTGACAGACATCCCTGTAGCTGCCCTGGCAGGATGCCCCAAGGCCACTGATACAGTCACTGATCATGGGTGGTGGACGATGGGTCTCTGTTCCTCCATCTGGGCTCAAGGCTGTGCAGATGGGACCTGTGGTCCATCTTCACCTTTTATTTACCAGCTATGACTTTATTTACCTATTAGTAAACCCTGTTACAGATGTACTATGACAGATTTTATAAAGACATCTTTGAAATGTTTCTCATGAGGCCACTTATTCCTCTTATTCTTTTTGTCCCTTCATATCTGGTGAATGGGTATGTGTAGATGTTTGTAACAGCCAATCCCATTTTCCCCATTTTGGAATATAGGAGCCTGAGGCTAGGTTACTGTTGTCCAGAACATGGAAGGATCGTAGACCAGCCTAAGCCCCTCATAGTATTTTCATGAGGGTAAAACCTCTGGCCTCTTCTAGGACTCAGACTGTAGCACAGAGGCCACATTAAATTTTGGCCTGAAAGATCTACCCCCAAACTATTCCCTCACTGAACACTGATTCTACTGGCCAAAACCACAGTGTTAAGCATTTTGGCTTAAACAGAGGATAATGTGAAATGGGTTCAACAAGGCTACATTGTTGGTGGTCTCAAGGTTGGTTCTCTGAGTGTTTGTTCACTTAAAATCCAGACTCATCTACATAATATTCATTATTAACTACAACACCAAATGCTGCCATCATAAACCCCTGTAGGTAAACTGACAAGCAAAAAACATGGTGAAATCATTACATTATTAAAACCCATCAAGGCCGTGTAAAGTCCCAACTGCCAAAATTGTATTAATGAATGGTAAGTACAGTACAGACTCTCAAATCTGAAATACTTGGGTCCAGAGACTGTGGAAAAAGGAATATTTTGGAATGTCCAATGACAGTTATAACTGATGAGAAAATCATGAAATAAATATGGCATACAGGACCAGTTATAGCAGATATATTGAAACACCTTATACTAGTACAGTACTGTACTGTAATTTACTAGCTGTTGTAAAAAAAAAAAAAAAAATGTGTGTGAGGGACGGTGATACCTGTACGTGTGAGGGAAGGTGATACCTGTAGCAACATTCTCTTATTGCTTGAAAAAATACAGTACAATATTGTGAGAAGTAAAAGTTTTTGAAATTAGATTTTCAGCTGTACGGTTATGTGACAAGCTGTCAAGTGAAAAAGGTTAATTTTTTAGTTATGTAGCTATTGTATACAGTAAGTCAACAGTGGATAACAATTTGTTTTTTGTTGGAGAGACAGATGAGAATGTAAATGGGGGTGTGACCTATGAAAAATAGATTTTTGCCTCTTGTGACTATTGGCTATTGTTAATTCAGGAAGGATATAAAAACACTGGCTGTGTGAAAACAATTAAGCAGTAAGTGATTCAAAACTCAGCAAGGATACCTGTACATGTGACTTATGACCCTTGACTTAATAGTGTTGTTTAAGGGTTGACATTCAGTGATGCTGGTTAGTGTGTGTTTCCGCCATTGTTCTCTGTGTTGTCTCTTGCAGGAGGTCTTGGCATCTGGGGTTGGTCTCTTCTCAAGTGCCTATAGAAAGGCAGTGTGGGATCAAGAGAGCTGATCACAGAATTTTCTAGCAATTACATCATGCATCCAAGAATAAAAGGTTGGAGTGCATGAGGAGCAGAGGAGGATGCTACTAAGATGTATGAAAATGAGTTATGCAAAGCCCCATTAGTCAGTCAAAACCCATATACAGTGGATGGCTGGATACCTGTTTTGCTGATTTTTCCATGAGAGTAATGCCTTTCACATACTGGATATTATGATGCACAGGTTTTATTGTACCACAGTCATTTTTTATATAACTTCTGGCAATACATGACTGTATACATTACAATACTGTATGATGTGGATAAAGCAAGCTTACATTTTTAAAATATACTTTATTGTACTTTATTTTTACCCAGAAAGACTATGTTGTTTTGTAATGGTGAAAGAGGAAAAGAAGTGACTTACATGGTAAGAAGTGAGGACAAGGCAGTCTGGAGGCAACTCTACCACAACCATTATGCTATGAGCTTCTCAGGAGGGAACAAGGCATAAGAAATGGAGGTGATTATGGTAATAATGATGTGATAAACCCCTCCATAGGTGGATTTATCCATACACTCCAGCACTGGCAAGTCCTTATTCAACCACAGATGCCTGGTGGTATGGTGGTAGAGCTCTCAGCTTGGAATGCACTGTGACTTAAATGTTGCTGTTCCAGTCCAAGGTGGCAGAAGTTTTTCTGTCATGTAAATGCTACCAGGGGCACTGGTTAATTTCCTGATCTCAAAAGTTCTGGACTATTTCTTGCTCCTAAATATTTTTGACTATGGTTGACCAGCCTGAAGCCCCATGCTCCAAAGGGGGCAAAATGAGATTGGCAGTTACCTCTGCCTTTTTCAACCCACATTACAACCTACTAGATATAAGAATGTATGCCTCACTAATTCATTTTCTTCAACACATCCCATCCATTAACAAGGGATAACCTACGATGTTTTCCACTCAGTATGATACACTTACTTATCTAAGCAATTTTAATGTAGTATATGCAACTTTTCAGGATATTTGGTTTAAAAATCTGAGTAATGATGGTGTAGGAACTGCTGTACTTTGTTCTGTTTATGTACCTGTCTACCTACTGCCAGATCTATCAACACATATATTGATAGACACATTAATGCCATACAGGGTGACCACAAACAAATCACTTCCCCACTGTTCTGTCCTCTACCATTTGGCTGCTTTCCCTCCAAGTTACATCACCCTACCTCTAGCCTTTCTCCACTCAATCCCTCCATCTCATCCTTGCATTTTGTTGTGGGAAGGAATTACAGTACTGTATTGTAAGGCCTGGTGGCATGGTAGTGTTGTCGTCAGTTCAAATCATGCTGTGGCCTATACGCTATGGTTTGAGTCCTAGAGGTAGCCAAAGTTTTTCTGTCGTATTAATGCTACCAGGGATGTAGGTTAGTCTCCTGCTCTTAAATAATTTGAATTCTGATAATCTAACCTTACAATATGAAGGGGCAAAGTGGGATTTTTTTTTTTTTTTTTTTTTTTTTTTTTAATATTGGAGGAAGAAGTGAGTGATGTCTGATATGCCTGTGAATATTAGGATTTTTTCAGACTGATTATGTTAGCTCAAAACAGTTATATTTAAAGCAATCTGGTGTATAGATTATTTTTTATTCATATGTTTTTCCTTCCTCTGTTCTTTATATATAAAAAAAAAATTATCTTAAACACTTATTATTAGGGAAAATTGTTGTTCTTCATGTTCACCTGTGTAAGAAATTGCATGTGGGGTAACAAATCACTGCAGGATTATTTTGAATATTTATACAAGCCAATGAAGATATTTTCATCTCACTGTAATTGTAGGTATTTTTAACCAGGTCTGTTAAAAATATATGTCAGATCAGAGCAAATATATTGGTGAAAAGGGCTTAAGCTGTTCTAATACTGGATTTTGAGACAGGGTTCACCTACTTTTGTCTATCTATCTATCTGTCTATCTATAGCCATGCACCTTAATCCCATGAGAGGTGGCCACAAACAAAGCACCTCCTTGTCTCCCTGTCCCCTGCTGTTTCAGTGTCCTCTCCCCAGTTTACACTCCCCTCTCCCATATACCTCTCTCCTCCTTCCCTCTATTTCATACACTTTAGTAGAAGGAAACACGTCTGAATGAGTTTGAATATTTGCAGCATATCCAAACGTCTAATACATCAACAATTCTTTTCTTATATCTGTCAGTCTATCTGTTTATACATCTA
>NC_136993.1:2060596-2093096 GCF_032717465.1 Coenobita brevimanus | reverse complement strand
CTCTCTCTCTCTCTCTCTCTCTCATTTTACATATCATTCTTTCTTCAATCTCTGTTCTTTCTTTTCACACGCTTGTTAATTCCTCTTCTCCTTGTCTTTCCTCCTTTTTCCTTCCTCTCTTCCTTCCTCTCCTCCTCTTCCCTCCTTTCTCTCCTCTTCTTCCCTCCTTCCTCTCCTCCTCTTCCCTCCTTCCTCTCCTCCTCTTCCCTCCTTCCTCTCCTCCTCTTCCCTCCTTCCTCTCCTCTTCTTCCCTCCTTCCTCTCCTCCTCTTCCCTCCTTCCTCTTCTTGCTCCTACTCTCATCCTTGCCTCCCTCTTTCCTCTCTCTTATCTCCCTTCATAATTTCTTTCCTTCCTAGTTTCCTCCTACTCCATTTCCTCCCCTTCCTGTCCTCCTCCCCCCTCCTCTCTTCCTCTTCTCTCCTTCCTCTTCCCCCTTCCTCCTCCTCTTCTCCCCTATTGCTCTTCCTCTTCCCTCCTTTCTTCTATTCTTCCTATCCTACTCTCCTCCTCAGCTTCCACTCCCCATACTCCTCCTCTCCTCCTTTCCTCCCTCCTCTCATTTCTCTGCTCTTCCCTCCTCCTCCATTCCTCCTCTCATTTCTCTGTTCTTCCCTCCTCCTCCATTCCTCCTCTCAATTCTGTCTTCTCATCCTCCTCTCACATTCTCTCCTCCTCCTCCTCCTCTCCTCCTCTCTTTTCCTCCCTCCTCTCAGTTCTCTCCTCTTCCCTCCTCCTCCTTTCCTCCTCTCATTTCTGTCTTCTCATCCTCCTCCCACTCCTCTCCCATTTCTCTCTCCTCCTCTTCACGCTTCTCCTCTCCTTCCCTCCCTCCTCCTCCTCCTCCTCCTCTTTCCTCCACACCACCTGGCACTCACGCCTTTTTTACCACCTCTGCAGCTGGTCACAATACTGCAGTTCCCACTTCTTGTTTTGCACCACCTTCTTCCTCTTCCTTCTTCTTCTTCCTCTTTCCTCCCTCCTCCTTTTTCCTCTCTCTTCCTCCATCGCACATTCTCTCTCCCTCAAACTCTTCTCCTCCCTTTGCACACTCCTTCTGCTTCACACACACTCTTCATCCTTCGCTCTCTCTCCTGTCTCTCCTTCGCACCTTCTTCCTTCCCACTTTCTCCCTTCTCCCTTCTCTATCCCTTCTTCCTTCGCACTCTCTTTCTCCTTCACACCCTCTCCTTCCTTCGCTCTCTCCTCCTCGCACTCTCTTCCTTCACACTTTCTTCATCCTCTTCCTTCCTTCGTTTTCACACTTCCTTCTTCACACCCTCACTTTCCTTCGCTCTCTCTTCCTCCTCTCTCTCTCTCCTTCGCACCCTCTTCCTTCGCACTCTATTCCTCCTTCTCCATCTTTCCTCTACATTCTCTTTCTCCTTCACACACTCTTTCCTCCTTCCTTCGCTCTCTCTTCCTCCTGTCTTTTCCATTCACCCTCTTCCTTCACATTCTCTTCCTCCTCCTCAATCTTTCTTCTTTCTTACTCTCTTCTTTCTTCCTTCTCACTCTCTTCTTCCTTCCTCCCCTCTCTTCGTCTTACTCTCTTCACTCTTCCTCCTTATCATTCTCTTCTTCCTCCTTATTCTCTCCTTTCCTCCTCTCCTTTCTTCGACTCACTCTACCTTCTTTCTTACTCCCTTCTTCCTTTTCTCTCACTCTCCTTCCTTCTCATTCTCCTCTTTCTTCCTCCTCTCTCTTCGTGTCAGTCTCTTCTTTCCTCCTCTCTTCCTCTTCCTCTCTCTTTTTCATCTCGTTTCCTCTTCCGTCCATTATCTTAAGTATATTCACCCCTCTCTTTCCTCTTTCCTTCCTCCCCACTCCCCACTCCTCTCTCTCTCTCTCTCTCTCTCTCTCTCTCTCTCTCTCTCTCTCTCTCTCTCTCTCTCTCTCTCTCTCCATTAATAGAATGAAGACTCACAAAAGCCATTACATTCGTGGATGGACCTGTGCTTTCCCTCCAGCCTTTAGGGACTCTCTCTCTCTCTCTCTCTCTCTCTCTCTCTCTCTCACCATTTTCCCTTCCCTACTTACCTTCTCTTCGATCTATCCTCCCTTCATCCCTCCCTTCCTTCTCCCGTTCTTTCTTCCCTCCTCCCACCTCCCTCCCCCATCATCTCTCTCTCTCTCTCTCTCTCCCCCCCTTACCACTCTCTCTCTCTCCCCCCTCCCTTACCCACACCCTTCTCTTACCCTCTCATCGTCCTTCCATTTCTTTCCTCCCTTTTCCCCTGCCTTTCTTCCTTTCCTCCCTTCCTCTTCACCCTTAAACTACTTTCCCTTCCCTCCCTCCCTCCCCTCTCTTTCCTTACTCCTCTCCTTCCCTCTCTCCCTCCCTCCACACCTCTCTCCCTCTCCTTACCCCCTACTTTTCCTTCCTCTTTCCCCCCCTTCACTCCCTCTTCCCCTCTCTCTCCATCCCTACCACACCTCCCTTCTTCCCCCACCCCTCTCTCTCCTCCCCCTCTCCCTCCCCTTGTCTCCACTCCATTTCTGTCCCCCAACTTTTCCTCTCCAACATTTTCTCTTTCCTCCTCAAAACTTTCCTCTCTTCCTGTTTTCCTTCCTTGCACTCTAGGTTACAGGTAATTCCAAGTCCTTTTTCCGTATTTCTCTTCTCTCTGATTATTATTATTATTATTATTATTATTATTATTATCACTGTTATTATTATTATTAGTAGTAGTAGTAGTAGTATTTTCTCTGTCAATTTCCCTTCGTTTCTTCTTCATTTCTAGTTTCATGTTCACTCTCACCCTTCTTGTTTCCTCCTCCTCCTCCTCCTCCTCTCTTCCTCTTCCACTACCTCCTCCTCTCATTTCTTTCCCTCTGTGTGTGTGTGTGTGTGTGTGTGTCTGTGTGTGTGTGTTTCGTCGACTGTACACTGAAATATTAACAGAAATGAAACAAAAAATAAAGACTACACCTGTAAAACAAGACAGGTGTGCGTGACGGGACGATTGGATGACGGAAACGAAAATCAGTGTAGGAGAAAATGGTTTTAAGAAAGGAAAATTGATTCGGAATTTAGTTGTTTATAGAGTGGGCTGGTGCCTAATTATAGCACATGTGTACGTAAATAGGGCTTGATTCATACGTACATAAGCTTACATACACACATACATACAGGTGCATAAGTCTACATACCTACATACACTCAAATATATATACACACACACATACATATTCTACCTACCTACCTCAGTACATAAATAAATCATTGCCAGCCTACCTACCTACCTGCCTACTTACCTACCTACTTACCTACATATATAAACACATACTTACAAATATAGATAGATGCCTACCTACCATATTACGTATTGTCTTACACCCATCCATCCATTCAAAGCCAGCTACTTACCTACCTACCTACCTACTTACTTATCTACCTACCTACACACAATTCACAATACATATTCAGTGATGTGAAGATTAATTTCTGTAACCATCACCATCATCACCACAATGATCATTATTGTCACCATCATCATTATCATCATCATCATCACCATCGTCACCACCATCACCATCATTATCATCATCATCATCATCATCACCATCATTATCATCATCATCATCTCCATCACCACTATCATCATCATCATCTCCATCACCACTATCATCATCATCATCTCCATCACCACTAATCATCATCATCATCATCATCTCATCACAAGACACAATACACAATAAATCAACTAAAAAATTCCATGCCCCACACACCATAACCTCACACACCACAGCCCACACCAAGTCACCACACCACCACCACCACACTCCATCACACCATCATACACCACCACACTCCACGCCGCACCAACAAATACCACAACACACCAGCTCACATCCACACCAGACCGCAATCTACTAACGCACCCCAAACTACACCACACCACCTCAACACACACACACACACACACACACACACACACACACACACACACACACACACACACACACACACACACACACACACTATAAAGCAACAAGCCAAGGAAATTGTATGGGTTTTTGCTTCCTTCACTATACCAACCAATTTGCATCTGGTCGAGCTCAGGAAATTCGCCGGTAAGTTGCCAGAGGGAGGGAGAGAAGGAGGGAAGGAGGGAGGAAGGGAGGGAGGGAGGGAGGGTGAGAAGGGAGGATGGGAGGATGGGAAAGCAAAAGAGCGAAAGGGAGAAGGACAGAGGGAGGAAGTAGAGGGGAGGAGGAGGGAGAAAGAGGGAAGAAGGGAGAGAAGAGGGAGTGAAAGAGGGAAGTAGAGAGGTAGGGAGAGAAAGAGGGAAGGTGGGAGGGAGAAGGGAGAGAAAGAGGGAAGGTGGGAGGGAGAAGGGAGAGTGAGAGAGGGAAAGAGCGAAAGGGAAGGGAGGACAAAGGGAGAGTAAAAGAAGAGGAAAAGGGGACAGAGGGAGGGAAAAGGGGGATAGAGGCAGGGAGAGAGGGGGGTCAGAGGGAGGGAGAAAGGGGGGACAGAGGGAGAGAGAGAGGGGGGGGATAGAGGGAGCGAGAAGGGAAGATGAAGAGTAGGAAAGGAGAGGGGAGGGAGGAAGAGAAGACAGGAGGAGGAGGAGGAGGAGGAGGAGGAGGAGGATGCTGTGTGAAGAAGAGGAAAGAAATGAGAGGATAACGCAAGAAAGAGAACTGGAGAGAGAGAGAGAGAGAGAGAGAGAGAGAGAGAGAGAGAGAGGGGGGGAGGGGACTGGGAAAGTGGAAGGGAAGGAGTAAGAGAAGGAAAAGGTGAGGAGGAGGAGGAGAAAGGAAGGAAAAGGAGAGAAATGCGAGAAAATGAAGAAACAGAGTGAGAGAGAGCCTAGAGAGGGAGAGAGGGAGAAAGCGGAGTTTGATAAAAGAGAGAGAGACAGTCAAAGAGAAGTATATGAAACAAACAGAAGAGGGAGAGAATGGGAACTGTGTGTGTGTGTGTGTTTGTGTGTGTGTGGAGAGAGAGAGAGATGAAGGGCACAAGATGAAAAGGGTGGAAGGTGTCCAATAATGTCTGCTCTCTCTCTCTCTCTCTCTCTCTCTCTCTCTCTCTCTCTCACACACACACACACACACACCTCTCAAAGTCAGGTAGAGTTAATGGAAGATGCTGTATAAAGATGAACACCAAGTTAGGGCAGGCAGGTAGGTGGGTACGTAGGTAGGTAGGTAGGTAGGTAGGTAGGCAGATAGACAAGATGGATAAATAGATAGACCGATAGACAGATAGATAGACTGACTGACTGATAGATAAAAGGACAGTGAAAGATTAAGCGATAGGTAGGTAGAGAGAGAGAAATATTAGACAGCTAGACAGAGATTGACAGAGAGAGAGACAGACAGATGCACAGACAGACAGACACACAGATGGATATATAACACACACATACATACATACATACATACATACAGAAAATAGATACAGCGATAGATGAAGACAGATACTAGGAAGATCATGGTCTGTCTGTCTCTCTCATACAAACAAGAAAGATTAAGCAAAACACAAACAAATAAACAAACAAATATATACAGCACATCATCCCTGCATCCCCCACAAACAACAACAACAACAACAACAACAACAACAACAGCAACAACAACAACAACAACAGTAGCCAAGAACGATTGAAGTTATGACTCCTGTTTTTCTTTTTCTTTCCTTTTTCGTAACATCCCTCTAGCTCTTTGTTCGTGTGTGTGTGTGTGTGTGTGTGTGTGTGTGTGTGTGTGTGTGTGTGTGTGTGTGTGTGTGTGTTAGAGAAGGTTATGTGGGTGCGTGAGTGAGTATGGGGATAGACTGACCCCCCCGTTGGACCCCCCACCCCCTACAAGAGACTTCAGGTGAGGCTCAGGTACTCTCTCTCATTTACCTGTATCCGCGGCCTCACCTGTATTATTTACCACACCTCACCTCTCTCCTCTCCTCCCCTCCCCTTCCTTTCTCTTCTCCCTCTCCTCTTCTCCTCTCCCCTGCCCTTCTCTTCTTCTCCTCTCCCCTTCCTTTCTCTTCTCCCTCTCCTCTTCTCCTCTCCCCTTCCTTTCTCTTCTCCCTCTCCTCTTCTCCTCTCCCCTTCCTTTCTCTTCTCCCTCTCCTCTCATCCACTCCCCTTCCTTTCTTTTCTCTACCTCCTCTCCTCTTCTCCCCGTCCCCTCTCCCCTCTTCTTCTCCCTTTCCTCTCTCTCTTCCCCTCTCCTCTTCCCTTCCTCACTCTTCCCCTCCCCTCCCCTCATCCCTCCCTCATTTAAAGTAGTCACAGGCACCTCATCCTAACGCAACAGCTCTCGGTGAAAAAGTGACCCAAAGCTCTCTCTCTCTCTCTCTCTCTCTCTCTCTCTCTCTCTCTCAGGCAATGAATGAGAAAGGGAGAGTGTCAAAATATTCTCTCTTTCTTTCCCGTTTTTCTTTGCCGAGACCTTATTGACGTGTATGTGTGTGTGTGTGTGTGTGTGTGTGTGTGTGTGTGTGTGTGTGTGTGTGTGTGTGTGTGTGTGTGTGTGTGTGTGTGTGTGTGTGTGTGTGTGTGTGTGTGTGTGTGTGTGTGTGTGTGTGTTTCTTTTGCTAAATCTAAATGTAGTCTCTCTCTCTCTCTCTCTCTCTCTCTCTCTCTCTCACACACACACACACACACACACACACACACACATTACCTGTCTGCACAAAGGTCTATCTGTCTATCCACTTGTCACCGCGAAGCCTCAGTCTCTCTGCTTCTCTCTCTCTCTCTCTCTGCCTGTCTGCGCTGTCTGTCACTCCTCCTTTCACCTGCCTGTCTCTGCCGCACACCTGTCAGCCTCTCACAGTACTGAAATATTCTCTTGATTATGGCCAAGTGAATATATGCAACCCAGGTTTCTATTATTCTCTTCTTCGCTCACCTCCTCAAGGATATCTGTCTGTCTATCTGTCTGCCTATGGTGGAGAGGGAGAGAAGGTAGACAGGAGGGAAGTGTAGAAGTAGGAGGAGAAATGGGAGCCAGGGAGAGAAGGAGTAGGCAAGAGAGATGGAAAAGTGAGGGAGGGAAGGAAGGAAGCAAGAGGAGACTGGAGAGAGAGAGAGAGAGAGAGAGAGAGAGAGAGAGAGAGAGAGAGAGAGAGAGAGAGAGAGAGAGAGAGAGAGAGAGAGAGAGAGACTGAAAAGGTCAATTTCTCTCATCAAAAGGGAAGGAACAGTAACATTTAAGCAAGCCTAGTTCTGTGGTGAGGCAGGTGTGTGGTGAGGCAGGTGGTGGGGGTCAGGTGTGTGGTGAGGCAGGTGGTGGGGGTCAGGTGTGTGGTGAGGCAGGTGGGGGTAACTCTCTCTCTCTGTCTATCTCTCTCTCTCTCATCACTATCATACTCCCTTTCTCCCTCTCTCATACAAAATCATTTTTCTCTTTCTCCTACCGTCCTCTTCGCTTATATCCTCACTACAGCTCTCTCTCTCTCTCTCTCTCTCTCTCTCCACTTCAGGGGCAATCAAGGGGAGGAAATAGTGTGCCCTCCCTTCCCTCACACACGGTTCCTCTCTCACTATTTTCACCCTCTGATTAGCCTGCTCTCTCTCTCTCTCTCTCTCTCTCTCTCTCCGGCTTCGTATCTATTAATCTACCTAGTTTTCACACACACACACACACACACACACACACACACACACACACACACACACACACACACACACTCTCTCTCTCTCTCTCTCTCTCTCTCTCTCTTTAAATACAGCTTTAGTCATGTCTATCTGTCAACAATTATGTCTCTACAGTAAATATCTATCTATCAATCTATCTATCGCCCTGTCTATCTACCTACCTACCTACTAACCTACCTACCCACCTATCAACCTACCTACCTATATCTATCTATTAACCTTATGTATCAACCTACCTCCCTATCTATCTATCTGTCTATCTATCTATCTAATTACACTGGCAAGTCTCAATATGTACCCAACGCTAAAAAAAACACACACACACATTAAAAAAAAACGCTAAATTAAAATCCTGGTTATTTTGACGTTCGTGGAGGCTTCATCATTAGAATAAAAGACTCCTGGGTATCGAAGTGGGGAGAGGGGAGAGTGGCGGTGGGGGTGAGTGGGGGTTGGGGAATGAGGGAGGGGTGACCAAAATTGAACGCAATACTCCAGGTGCGAGGGTACTAAGGATTTATACAAAGCGAGGACGATATTACTTGGGGTGAGTGGGGGTTGGGGAATGCGGGAGGGGTGACCAAAACTGAACGCAATACTCCAAGTGCGGTCGTACTAGGGAATTATACAAAGTGAGGACAATAGTATCGGATTTATATTCAAATGCTCTCTGCCTATGAATGCAATCAATTTACTGGCTTTTTTCACAGCTTCTGTAAACTGTTTGCTTGGCTTCAAATCATTTATTATTATAACTCGTAAGTCTTTTTCATGGTTTACCCTATCAAGCTGGACATTATTCATGCTATAACTTGCTCTAACGTTTTTACTGCCAATGTTTAACACTTTGCATTTATTAATATTGAAATCCATTTGCCAGACTTGGGCCCAGTTAAACAGTTCACCAAGATCTCTCTGAATTGCCTGTCTTTGCAGTGCTGTATCTGCTCTGTTACCTATTTTAGTATCGTCAGCAAATTCTGAAATCTTACAACACAATCCTTCATCAATATCATTTACATATATTAGGAAAAGAATAGGACCTAACGCCGAACCCTGCGGCACTCCACTTGTAACGTTTATCCAGTCTGACTCTTTTCCACTCATTACAACTCTTCGCTTTCGTCCGGTGAGCCAACCTTCTACCCACCAGAGAACACTGCCGCTGAAATCATGTGCACCTTTAGCTTCTGAAGGAGTCTTTTGTGTGGAACTTTGTCAGAAGCCCTTTGAAGATCGAGGTAGACCACATCAACAGATTTAGTCTCATCGCGCATGTTTAATATGTCGATGAAAAAGTCCAATAGATTCGTGAGGCAAGAGCAATTATTCCAAAAACCATGTTGCGAATTTTTGATGAGATGGATTGCTTGAACAGGAATAAAGGTCGGAAGAGAAAATGGAAAAGAAGGGAAGAAATGGGAGGTAGAGATGGGGAGGGAGGAGAGAAAAGAAGGGAGGGGGGAGAGAAGAGAAGGGAGGGAGAAGAGTACAAAGGAGTAGAAGAGAAGGGAGAGAGGAGAGAAGGGAGGGAGGAAGGAGAGATGAGGAGGGAGGGAAGAGAGATGAGGAGGGAGGGAAGAGAGATGAGGAGGGAGGGAGGAGAGACGAAGAGAAAACTGGAACGAAAAGAGGAGAGAAGGAGGGAAGCGAGGTACCAAGACTGGAGAGGGAGGGTTAGGAGGGAGGGAAAAAAAAGCTGAGAGTTGGAGGAAAAAGCTTGAGGGAGAAGTGGTGCAGAAGCAGGAGAGAAGGAGGGGGGAGGGAAGAAGATGCAGGAGGGGGAGGGATGGAGGGGGAGCAGGAGAGGAAGGAGGAAAGGGGGGTGGAGGAAGAGGGAGGAGAGGGGGAGGTAGGAGAGATGAAAAGGGGAGGAGGGGATGGAGGAGGAGGAAGTGGAATGAAAATGGAGAAGGGAAGGGATGGAGAAGGGAGAGAGAAGGAGGAGAAGAGTGGGGGAGTGGGGGGAGGAAGAAGAGAGAGGGGGAGGGGGTGGGGAGGGGGAGAAGGGGGAGAGGGGGGAGTGCTCTAAAGATTATCCATTGAAATATTTTTAATACGGCGTGAGAGAGAGCCAGGAGACGTGTCGCTGGGGGGGGGGGTGCTCTCTCTCTCTCTCTCTCTCTCTCTCTCTCTCTCTCTCTCTCTCTCTCTCTCTCTCTCTCTCTCATGCAGTTAGAGCAAATCTTTCATTTAACATTATGGCCACACAACTTGGAACAACACCGTGTATGCAATAAGCGTCTCTCTCTCTCTCTCTCTCTCTCACACACACACACACACACACACACACACACACACACACACACACAAGGAGGGAGTGTGGGCAGGGCTGAGTTAAGCTCCCTGGGACCTCCCTCTCATCGAATACTCTTTATGCTAACACATCTCGTCCCCCTGTCAACAACACTCACTCACTCATTCACTCACAAGGAGAGTAAGAATGTCTATTTCTATCTACAGTCAGGCGTCTTAATCTCGTAATGGGTGGCCACAAACAAATCGCCTCCATGTCGCCCTGTCCCCTGCCAACTTTTTCTTTCCACCTGTAATCTTCTTCCTCCTCCTCTCCCGAGTCTCTTCTTCCATCTCCTTCCTCTCCCCCCTCTTCCTTCCTCTCCCTTCTCCTCCTCCCTCCCTCTCTTCCTCCCTCCCTCCCCCCCCTAAATGCAGAATGATGGCCTCTAGACTCTGACATTTAGGATTCCCCTGCCGTGACCCAGCCAAAGTGTGTGTGTGTGTGTGTGTGTGTGTGTGTGTGTGTGTGTGTGTGTGTGTGTGTGTTTTAATGTATGAAAGTCTGAATGTATGAGTGTGCCAATCTGTGTGTGTGTGTGTGTGTGTGTGTGTGTGTGTGTGTGTGTGTGTGTGTGTGTGTGTGTGTGTGTGTGTGTGTGTACTTAGATGTTTTGGTAACATCACATCCTAAAACATATATAAGGAAGGAGGGAAGCAGAAGAGGAGAAGTATGCGAATCATTCTCTCTCTCTCTCTCTCTCTCTCTCTCTCTCTCTCTCTCTCTCCATGTTAATTCTGCAGGAGAGGGGGGCCTTCACGCGGTGGCACTGATATAACTCTACGGCTCCACTGCCTGGTTATACAAACGTCCCTCAGTTCCCTCCCTATCCCCTAAAAGGACGATGGTGGACTGCAGGAGGAGGGCAACTTCAGCCTGCAGTCCACGGGGTTCAAGATATAAGCCATGGATAGATATAAGACATGGATAGATAGATAGATAGACTACTAGACAGACAGACAGACAGACCGACAGACAGACAGACTGATAAAATAGATTAATAGATTCCCAAAGTTAACTAGGCCTATTGAACAAATTAATGAAAGCTGAGCATAGACTAATACTAACATTATCTATCTATCTATCTATTGCCAGACGCCTTAATCCCGTAAGAGGTGGCCACAGACAAATCGCCTCCATGTCGCCCTGTCCTAACTAACACAATTACCAATATTCCAATCACAATATATCGAGTTATTTATATTCTAAAATCACCTAATTATGCTTGGGGGACAGGTGTGTAGGACAGGTGTGGGGGTGACAGGTGTGTGGGGGACAGATGTGGGGGGACTGATGTGTGGGGGACAGGTGTTGGGGACAGGTGTGTGGGGGACAGGTGTGTGGGGACAGGTGTGGGGGACAGATGTTGGGGACAGGTGTGTGGGGACAGGTATGGGGGGACAGGTGTGTGGGACAGGTATGGGGGGACATGTTGGGGACAGGTGTGTGGGGGACAGATGTGTGGGACAGGTATGGGGGGACAGGTGTGTGGGGGACAGGTATGGGGGGACAGGTGTTGGGGGACAGGTGTGTGGGGACAGGTGTGGGGGACAAGCAGGTGTTGGTGTGGTGGTATAATTAACATCTCCATCGAGGCTTAGAGAGAAAGAAAAAAATATATATTCTTAATTAACGCGGCACAGACCTACGCTCCGGGCTAGAGTTGAGGGGGGGAAGGAGGAAGTGAAGGAGGGAAGACGGAAGGAGGTGAAGGAGGAAGTGAGAGAAGGAGAGGTGAGGGAGACAGAGGAAAGAAATGGAGGAGGAAGTGAGAAGGAGAGGGTAAGTGAGAGAGGAGTGAGAAAAGAAGGAAGGGAGGAGGAAGGAATGAGGGAGAGGGGGAAAGACGGAGAGGGAGAGAAGGAAAGAGGAGGAGGGAGAGGAGGAAACAGTGGGAGGGAGAGGAGGAAAGAAACGGAGGGGAGGAGGGAAGAGAGAGAGGGAGAGGAGGAAAGAGGGGGAGGGATGAGGACAGAAGTGAAGGAGGAAGTATGAAGAGAGGGGAGGGAGGAGGAAGGAAAGAAGTAGGGAGAGGAGGAGAGGGGGGAGAGGGAAGAAGGAAGTGAATGGGGGGAGTGGGAGAAAGAAGGGAGGGGGAAAGAGGAAGGAAATGGAGGAGGAAGTGAGAAGGAGAGTGAAGGGAGAAGGAAAAAAGAAATGGAGAATTAAGGAGGGGGAGGAAAGAAGTATGGAGGGGGAGGAAAGAAGTATGGAGAGGAAGAGGGAAGAGGAGAATGAATGAGGGGGGAGGGAGAAGGAAGTAAGGAGGGCAGAAAGGGGAGAGGGGGAAGAGGCGGAAGGAGGGAGGAGGAAGAAGGAAGGACGGGGGGAGGAGGAAGAAGGAAGGACGGGGGGAGGAGGAAGAAGGAAGGACGGGGGGAGGAGTGAAGGAGTAGGGAAGGACAAATAAGAGGAGGATAATTAATCGAATGAAGAGAAGGAAGGAAAGAGAGAGAGAGAGAGAGATGATGAGGGGGAGGAAAGAGAGAGAGAGAGAGAATGAGGAAGGAAAAAAGGAAGTGAGGGATGGAGGAAGAAAAGGAGAGGGAGAAAATGAAGACAAGAGAAAAAGGGAAGAGGAGGGGGAAGGGCAAAGAGGGAGAGAGGAGGAGGGAGGGAGGGAAGGAAAAGAAGGAGAGAGGAGGGGAAGGAAGAGAGGGGGAGAGAAAAAGGAGAAAATATTTGGGAGAAATGATAAACTGGGTGGAGGAGAGAGACTGATAGGGAGAGGAGAAGGGAGGGGGATGCTTAAACATGGAGAGAGAGAGAGAGAGAGAGAGAGAGAGAGAGAGAGAGAGAGAGAGAGAGAGAGAGAGAGAGAGAGAAATTGACAATACACACACCTTGGGGTTCATTTTAATTGTCTGGCTTTAATATTAAAAGAAAAAAATTGCTTTCTCATTACTGGAGAGAGAGAGAGAGAGAGAGAGAGAGAAAGAATGGGGGAATCTACACACACACACACACAGGTTCTCCCTATCGCCCCCCCTTCTCTCTCTCTCACACACACACACACACACACACACACACACACACACACACACACACAGGTTCTCCCTATCACCCCCTTCTCTCTCTCTCTCTCTCTCTCTCTCTCTCTCTCTCACACACACACACACACACACACACACACGTTCTCCCTATCACCCCCTTCTCTCTCTCTCTCTCTCTCTCTCTCTCACACACACACACACACACACACACACACACACACACACACACACACACACGTTCTCCCTATCGACCCCCTTCTCTCTCTCTCTCTCTCTCTCACACACACACACACACACACACACACACAGGTTCTCCCTATCACCCCCTTCTCTCTCTCTCTCTCTCTCACACACACACACACACACACACACACACACACACACACACACAGGTTCTCCCTATCGCCCCCCCTTCTCTCTCTCTCACACACACACACACACACACACACACACACACACACACACACACACACAGGTTCTCCCTATCACCCCCTTCTCTCTCTCTCTCTCTCTCTCTCTCTCTCACACACACACACACACACACACACACAGGTTCTCCTTATCGCCCCCCTTCTCTCTCTCCCTCTCTCTCTCTCTCTCTCACACACACACACACACACACACACACACACACACACACACACACACACACACGTTCTCCCTATCACCCCCTTCTCTCTCTCTCTCTCACACACACACACACACACACACACACACACACACACACACACACACACACACACACACACACACACGTAATAACACAGCAGAGTTTCATTTACCCACATATTCATAAAAACAAAGGACCTAAAAGGGACGCAATAACAAAGAATCCCTCTCAGTAAAGTGGAATTATTATTTTCATTACTCACTGGATTATTTATTTTTATTATTTACGAGAGAGAGAGAGAGAGAGAGAGAGAGAGAGAGAGAGAGAGAGAGAGAGAGAGAGAGAGAGAGAGAGAGTGTTTATACGATGCTTAAAAGAGAAAGAATTAATTTTTAGTACGTGAGAATCGTCATCATCATCATCAGTCTTATTATTATTATTATTATTATTATTATTATTATTACTGTTATTATTATTATTACTATTATTATCATTATTATCGTCATCAATCATCATCATCATCGAAGTGGGTCGTAGGGAATTATTTTCTCGCCCTCTACAAGCATACTACATCAAGATTACGCTGAAAATCAACTTCCCAAACACGCTGTGAAACGTATTAATGACGGCGACTGTACATGGGGCGAATATGAGAGACAAAGAGCTTTTTTTTTCATGTATACGAAGCACATAGGTTGTTAAATATAGCGTGTGTGTGTGTGTGTGTGTGTGTGTGTGTGTGTGTGTGTGTGTGTGTGTGTGTGTGTCAGAAAGCCCAGAGTGACCGGTATTTGTGTTGAAAGAAAAAATGCAAGGTTATTATATGCTAGGTATTGTTTACCTGGTGGGGTGTGAGGGGGAGAGGGGAGTGACAGGGGAGAGAGGAGAGGGAGTGGGGAGAAGGGAGTGAAGGGGGAGTCTGGGGTAAGGGAGGGGAAGGGAGAGGAAATGGGAGGTGAAGGGGGAGGGGAGGGAGGGGAAAAGAGGGGATGGGGGGAGAAAAGATGAAGAGGGGAGGGGTAGAGAGGCGAGAGGGGGAAGAGACGAGAGGAGGAGAGAGGAAGAGGAGAGGAAAAGAGGAGGAGGAGAGGGAAGAAGGAAGAGTCAGCCCTCTCTCCCTCCTTCCCCCTTCCTCTCCTCTCCTTCCTCTCTTCCCCTAGTCGTTTCTCTTCTCTCCCTCCTCCTCCTCCTCCTCTCCTTCCCTCCTCCTCCCTCCCTCCTCCCTCCCTCCTCCCTCTGCCTATTATCACTATCATTTTTTTTTTACTTCTTTAAATACTTAATTTTTGAGTTACCTTAATTCTCTCTCTCTCCCCCCCTCTCTCTCTCTCTCTCTCTCTCTCTCTCTCTCACCTTTCTTTTACCTCCCTTTCATCTCCCATATTACAAACATTCTCTCCGTGCTTGTCTTTCATCTCTCCCCCCTAATTCTCTCTCTCTCTCTCTCTCACACACACACACACACACACACACACACACACATCAATAGGGGGAGACAAATGCTGCCTCAGAACTCGCCCTTTCGTCATCCCCTGTAGACTCCTTTGATCACTAGACTCTGTGTGTGTGTGTGTGTGTGTGTGTGTGTGTGTGTGTGTGTGTGTGTGTGTGTGTGTGTTTTCTACTCCCTTTCCTTGTCTACTTCCTTCCGTGTATTCTCTGTCCTTCCAAATCTTCATCTTTGTTTTTTTCCTTTTCTGTTTTCACGCTATTCTCTCTCTCTCTCTCTCTCTCTCTCTCTCTCTCTCTCTCTCTCTCTCTCTCTCTGACATCTGAAAAATTGCTGTTATCAGATATTAGTGAAATCTGGAGTCAAGCTGTCTGTCTGTCTGTCTCTCTCCCCTGTACATCATCACTATCATACCCATTTTCTCCCGTACAAGACAATTTTTCTCTATTTCTCCTCGCCTCTATCTTCACTACAACTCTCTCTCTCTCTCTCTCTCTCTCTCTCTCTCTCTCTCTCTCTCTCAATGACCCTTTCTCCGCCTCTTCTTCTTCCCCTCTTCACAGCTGACTGGCTTTCCATACAGTGTTCATCTCCTCTTCTTTGCCTTTTCTTCCACGCCCCCCCTCTCTCTCTCTCTATCTCTGTCTGTCTGTCTCTCTCTCTCCCTCTCTCTCTCTCCAGTTCTCCTTTCCTCTCTCTTTCCACACCGTGTCTTATCTCACCATCTTCAATATCTTTCTTTGTCACTTCTCGCCTCTCTCTCTCTCTCTCTTTATATCTATCTATCTATCTGTCAATCTATATGTCTACCTATCTATCTACGCATACGAAGGTGGTGAGAGAAAGACACGAAGTGGAAGGAAAAGAGGAACTGGAGGAAGAAGAGGAGGAGGAGGAATGACAGGGTGGGAAAGAGATGAGACGACACAAGCAAGAGGAAGAGAAAAGAGTGAATTAAAAAAACAAGAAGGTAGGTGCTAAGTAAGGAACGAGAGTAATATGAAGTGAAAAAGCCAGATCTCTCTCTCTCTCTCTCGCTCTCTCTCTCTCTCTCTCTCTCTCTCTCTCTCTCTCTCTCTCTTCTGCCATCCTTCCTACTCACTTACTCCACACTATATTTCAACATCTTTCTCCTCTCCTGCGTCAAAAATGTCGCTTCATCTTTTTCCAGAGTTAATTTATGTTCCATCAACCTCGTCCTCTCGCTCCTTCTCCCTCCCCCCTCTCTCTCTCTCTAATTTTGTTTCTCCATTCCTCTCCTCTCTTTCTCATTTCGTCATTACTCCTCTATTTCTCCAGTTTCCCTCCCTATCATTCTCTCTCTCTCTCTCTCTCTCTCTCTCTCTCTCTCTCTCTCTCTCTCTCTCTCTCTCTCTTTCTTTCTCTCTCTCTCTGTTACTTATATCAGTAATTGGCTTTATTTCTTATAACATTATGCTAATTTCTATTGAAGGCCTTGGTCCCGTAAAACTCCCAAACACCTTTTCCTATGCGATTTATTTTGCTCATAAAACCTTATTATCCTCTTCTGTTACAAAAAGCCTTCCGATACTACCAAACTCAGCATAAATAATTTTAAAAATATATATATTGCCTAGCCATATCCAAAAATAAATCGCTAAGGAAGAGGTGTCAGGGAGCCTCCTTAACCCACACGAATACAGGCCTTGGACTCCCTAGCACCTTTTCCTAGGCGATTTATTTTGCTGACTATCGTCTTTGTGACATAAATCCTTCAAACATCGCCATACTCTGCAAGGAAGCTCCCTAACATCTTTCCCAGGGCAATTTATTTTGCTATCCTCTTCTTTGTGTCATAAATCCTTCAAACATCCCCAAACTCTGCAAAAGCAAGGCGCAAAAGGATATTAACCAGCCATATCCAAAAATAAATCGCTAAGGAAGAGGTGTTAGGGAAGACGGGCTTTTGTATCAGCAAGGGGGATTGAGTCGCTGATAAAAGCATTTCCGTGTCTCTTTTCCCTCTCTTGTCATAGACGGTAATGTTCCCTGTAAAGAGGAAAAGCCTGAAGGAAGACAAGGTGAGGAGGAGGAGGAGGAGGAGGAGGAGGAGGAGGAGGAGGAGGAGGAGGAGGAGAGGAGGAGGAGGAAGAAGAAGAAGATGAAGAAGAAGAAGATGATGATGATGATGATGATGATGATGGTGATGATGATGATAAAGATGAAGAGGAGGAGCAGCAGTAAATAAATAATAATAATAATAATAATAATAATAATAATAATCTATCTATAATAATAATAATAATAATAATAAAAATAATAATAATAATAGTAAATCTACCTGAGGATATGAGAGTTGTTTCCAAGCCTCCTATGTTATAAAGAAAATTAAATATAAAGGGATAAAAAGGAATTTCTGGAAGGGTCATTTTGGCTGAGTATGCCCTTTGTGATATGTCCCGTTTTCTGTGTGATGTCTCCATTTTCTATGCTGAAAGGGAGAGAAGGGGTGGGATGATGGGAGGAAGAATGGATGGATGGAGGGATTACAGAGAGAGAGAGAGAGAGAAGAGAGGAAGAGAGAGGGAGAGGATGCGGTGGCAGAATCGGTAGAGAGGCGGCCTGCAGCCCTAGTGAACCCAGGTTCGAATCCCGGCTGGGGCAGGGAACAGTTTAAGAATCTGAATCTCTTAAAGAGCAGACTTTCCTGATCTACCAGATGACCCGCCGACATGTCATAAAAATACCCTCGCTAATACCAATACACCAGTCCTGTATGAGACAGCCCTCACTCCCCTCTCTCCCATCTACCTCTCCACTCCAAAGCGATCTCTTAAAATAATTACTCTTCACAAACACATCGCCTCCACACCTCTCTGTGCTCTGTCATCTGTCTACCCTCGCTCCAACACACCCCTCTCTCTCATCTACCCCTCCACTCCAAAATTACATCAGAAAATACCATCACAGATGATTTCTTCAAAGTCACAAACAAATCGCCTCCACGTCATTCTGTCCTCTGCCATCTGTCTGCCCATCTCTCATACTCACACTCCTCTCTCATATACCCCTCCACTCCAAAATTACGTCTGAAAAAACCACTACAAATAATTCCTTTGACATGAAAAAATATGTTAAAGCCAAATAGGTGAGGATCTTTTAAAAGCCCTATTCATTTTAACCTCTTCTGACCTAATCCCACACTGACCTAACCCCCCAAAATAACCTCCTTCTGGGTCACACTGCGTCTTTAACCCCCCTCTCCTCAACCCCCCTAACCCCCCTCTCCCTTCTCCTCCCCCTCCCCTTTCCTCTCCTGAATATTTTTTTTTTCTTCTCTCTCTCTCTCTCTCTCTCTCTCGTGGTGAACAATGAACGCTCTAAGGCTGTGCAACTTTAATTCCGACACAACGGGGCTGTGTGTGTGTGTGTGTGTGTGTGTGTGTGTGTGTGTGTGTGTGTGTGTGTGTGTGTGTGTGTGTGTGTGTGTGTGTGTGTGTGTGTGTGTGTGTGTGTGTGTGTGTGTGTGTGTGTGTGTGTGTGTGTGTGTGTGTGTGTGTGTGTGTGTGTGTGTGTGTGTGAGGGAGGGGAGGAGTATGGGGTGGAGTGTGTAGGGAGGGTGAGGGGGAGTATATGGGGAGGAGAAGGGAGAGGGAGGGACAGAGGAAGGGGGAGGGGGACATGGGATGGAGGGAAATGGGGATGGAGTAAATGGGAGAGGTGGGGAGGGGAAGGGAGAGGAGAGAAAGGGATGGGAGGGGGAAGAGGAAGGACCTGAGGGGAGGCAAGGGGGAAGGAGAGAGGGAAGGGAGGTGGGGAGAGGGGGGGAGGAAGAACACAGATGGAGGGGAGGAGGGAGAGGGAGAGGGGGGAGAGTATATATAAAGGTGATACATTAATTTCCTGGTTTGCATATAAAGTCAAAACTATAGACAAAAATAATATTCATCTCAGCACAAAACATTACCATAGTATTGTTTGGATTATGCAGATGAGTGTGTGTGTGTGTGTGTGTGTGTGTGTGTGTGTGTGTGTGTGTGTGTGTGTGTGTGTGTGTGTGTGTGTGTGTGATGGGCTCTCGGGGGGATAGTTTTTTTTTTTTTCATTCTTTTTTTTTTTTGGGGAGGGGAGGCGCTCTGAAATTAATATCTTCCTTTTTACATGGATTTTTATAGGCTGTTTGTATGCATATTATGTCTTGGGTTTAGTGATGATAATTGATGCATTATTATTATTATTATTATTATTATTATTATTATTAAAGATAAAATTGTCTTTCTGAGCTGAGAAAAATCCTCTCTCTCTCTCTCTCTCTCTCACTCACTTTCTCTCTCTCTCTCTCCGCTCCTCATCTTTCTCTCCTATTCTCTCCATCTTCCTTCTCTCTTCCCTCACCAATGATCGCTGTCAACTCTCTCTCTCTAACACACACACACACACACACACACACACACACACACACTACATTTTTTTATTTTTCCTTCTTTCAACTAGTATTCTATCAAGCGTTCTCTCTCTCTCTCTCTCTCTCTCTCCCTCCCTCTCTCTCTCTCTCTCTCTCTCTCTCTCTCTCTCGTCCACACAACATAAGGGAAATGCATTACTAAAAGACAAAGCAGTGTTGGTGGAAGGATTTTGAAATGAGAAATCCACTCCACCTCACTCCACTCTACTCCACATCCAGCCTCTCCTCTCCTCCTCTCTCTCCTCTCCACTCCTCCTACTTCTCCTCCTCTTTCTCTCCATTACTCCTCCCCATTCTATTCCATTTCATTCCATTCTCCACTTCACTCCACTCTTTCCTCTCCATTCCCATCCTCTCCTCTCCCCTCCTTTCTTCTCCTCTCCTTCTCCTCCTCTTCATTTCCTCCTCTCCAACCCTTCCTCTTCATTTCCCCCTCCTCCTCCTCTCCTTCATTCCTTCCTCCCTTCTCTCTTCCATTTTACCCTTCTCTCCATTCCTCCTCGTCTTTTTCCTCTCTTGTCCATCCCTCTCTTCTCTTCCATCCCCCTACCTCTTCTCTCCCTTCACCTCCACTCTTCATTCTTCCCTTTATTCCATCAAACTCTCTCTCTCTCTCTCTCTCTCTCTCTAGTTCCTTTATCAGTCCCTATTTGTTTTTCCGGGCTATCCTTCTTCCCCTCTTCCTTTCTTCTCAACACGTTCCTCTGTGTGTGTGTGTGTGTGTGTGTGTGTGTGTGTGTGTGTGTGTGTGTGTGTGTGTGTGTGTGTGTGTGTGTGTGTGTGTGTGTGTGTGTGTGTGTGTGTGTGTGTGTGTGTGTGTGTTCTTATCTTTCTCCCTCTCTCCACCTTCCCTCCTTATCTTTCTCTCACACTCTTTCCATCTTCCCTATCACTTCCCTCTCCTTAACGCTCTCTCTCTCTCTCTCTACTTCGTTTTCTTGTTTTCTCCTCCCTTTACCTCCCTTCCTCCCTCCCTCCATCTCTCTCTCTCTCTCTCTCTCCCTCCCTCCTTATCTTTCTCTCCAATTCTCTCCATCTTCCTTATCTTTCCCCTCTCCCTAATGTTCCCTGTCGACTCTCTCTCTCTCTCTCTTTCTCTCTCTCTCTCTCTCTCTCTCTTTCTCTCTCTCTCTCTCTCTCTCTCTCTCTCTCCTTATGACTGGATTTAGTTCAATACTTAACCCTTCACAAGTCTATCTATCTATCTATCTATCTATCTATCTGTCTGTCACTTCTGTCTATGTATTTGTCACGTCTATCTATCTATCTGTCTGTGTGTCTTGTCTTTATCTATCTATCTCCTTTGCTGTCTATCTATCTGTAACTGTGTCACTACCTTTCTCCTCGTGTCTATCTATCTATCTATCTATCTATCTGTCTATCTACCTACCTATCTATCTATCTATCTATTTATTCATCTGTTTACCTATCCATCCATCTATATATCTGTCTGTCTATCTATTTATCTATCTATTCCTCTGTAAAAATATCCATCTATCTACCTATCTATCTATCTGTCTATCTATCAAGGTCCTGGTAGTCTTGTTAAATCCAATGCAATTTTCTCAATGTTTCCTTGAGGCCGGATTAACAATGCCCACGCCACTCTCTCTCTCTCTCTCTCTCTCTCTCCCTTCTCTCTCTCTCCTTATCTTTCTCTCCTATTCTCTCCATCTTCCTTACCTCTTCCCTCACCAATGATCGCTGTCAACTCTCTCTCTCTCTCTCTCTCTCTCTCTCTCTCTCTAACAATCTACTTTTCAACCTATCTATCTATCTATCTACCTACCATTCTCTCTCTCTCTCTCTCTGACAACCTACTTTTCACTACCTATCTATCTATCTATCATTCTGTGTGTGTGTGTGTGTGTGTGTGTGTGTGTGTGTGTAGACCTACTATTCAATCTCTCTCTATATCCATCTGTCTACCTTCTCTCTCTCTCTCTCTCTCTCTCTCTCTCAGTATATTCCCTCGTAACAAACGCAATTATTCCTTATTGCCGGATTCTGCCGCTTAATACTTCAGAACAACTCTATCCTCATCTATCTATCTATCTATCTATCAATCTATCCATCTATCTGTAATAACTCTTTCCTCTATCTATCTGTCTATCTATCTATCCATCTATCTGTGTCTATCTGTAATAACAACTCTTTCCTCTCTCTCTCTCTCTGTTTATCTATCTATCTATTAACTACCTGATAAAGGAAGATCTGTCAAGCCTTACACTGAGAGGTTACTATCTATCTATCTATCTATCTATCTGGCGGTCAGATGAAATATGAAGGAAGGTTTTCTTAAGCTCCTAACAATGAAAAGTCTATCTATCTGTCTATCTATCTATCTGTCTATCTATCTATCTATCTTAACTCAATCATAAAGGAAGAATTTTAAGCTCTTCACAAAGGTCTCTATCTATCTAACTATCTATTTATCCATCTGTCTATCCATCTATCTATCTATCGATCTACCTATCTATCTATCCATCAATCTATATATGTATCTATCTATCTATATATACATCTATCTATCTATCTATTTTTTCATCTATCTATCAGTCTATCTATCCATCTATCTATCTATCTATATAAAAATCTATCTGTCCTTATGTACCTGTTTTTACACCTTTCACATCACTTCCTTGCTAAGTAATATGAGAGAGAGAGAGAGAGAGAGAGAGAGAGAGAGAGAGAGAGAGAGAGAGAGAGAATCATCCTGAAAAGGCCTAAATAAAACATAACCAAAACTAAACAAATTATCAACAATTCTTAACACATTCATCTGACCGAATTATCCTAAAGCCGAAATCTCCAGCGGTCGGTTCGTTAACGTCCGCCGACTGATATTCAAATTCAAATTCAAATTCAAACCGGGCGGCCGTTGTGCTGGTCTTAACGGTCTGTCAGAGGGATGCGAGGAGAACTTGACCTTTGAATCCACGCTCCCCTGGTTCGATCCCGGAGACCCTGTGGTGGAGACTGGACAGAGCCGCCATATTGGATCCATCAGTGAGAGGGATTGGGGTATATAAGCGAATAAGAAAGAGAAAGAATTGGGATCTGAGGAAGCAGTGACTGACTCTCTCTCTCTTTAAATCTCATTCTTGGTCTCCCCCTCCCCTTGCACCTCACCCCACTCTTCTAGTCAGTCTCTCATTTCTGAACACAGTCAAATCGAATCCACGCTCCTTCCTTCTCTCTCTCTCTCTCTCTCTCTCTCTGGCCACCGGATCCAAAATGGCGGATGCTAAGCTGGTCTCTAGGGGGGGGGGTTAGGGGGAAGTGAGAATTGTAGTGGTTGTGTTGTTAGAATAATCCCGGATGTTACCATAAAAAACAGAGGTAAATATATAACAACCACACACACACACACACACACACACACACACGCCAATCCTCAAGTTTAAGTTATATAAGGTTATGTCTCTTATAACACACACACACACACACACACACACACACTACAGCAGTCCATTCCGGCTCTAGACACATCTTCATATATTTACACGAAAAAAAAAAAAACGAGAAGAGGATCTGAATTATGTAGGAGAGGAAGGCAGAGGATAAGTGTCTTTGAATAACCTCCCGTGGGAAATATAATCTATCTATCTATCTATCTGTCTGTCTATCTATTGCCAGAAGCCTTCATCTCGTAAGGGGTGGCCACAAACAAACTGCCTCCATGTCGCCCTGTCCCCCGCCATTTCATTGCCCTGCTCCCAGCTCACACCCCACTCTCTCCTATACCTCTCCACTCCATCCCTCCATCTCATCCTTGGTCTCCCCCTCCTAGCAGAAAATATTAAACAGTACTTACATAATCGGTGAATGGTGACCTCCTCAATGCCTTACCTGTGGAAAAGAAAAGGTAAATTGTAAACGGTAATTAATACATCGAAATAATTAACACTATAATCTGTTCACTCATTACATTCTCCTTCCTGTGTGTGTGTGTGTGTGTGTGTGTGTGTGTGTGTGTGTGTGTGTGTGTGTGTGTGTGTGTGTGTGTGTGTGTGTGTGTGTGTGTGTGTGTGTCTCTATGTTCTTCTCCCTCCTCCTCCTCCTCCTCCCCCTCCTCCTCCTTGGCCTAAAAGTGCCATCTCTCCACCTTGAATGCTGGGCTGTAACACGAGATTAACACTAGAATATGATGCTAGTCACGAAGAAGTGCTATGGGAAGGACGTAGAGTCATAGCATCGTCCTTTAACACCTCTCCCTAAGTAATTTATTTTTTTATCTGCCTGGTTAGTGTCTTCATGCATGTTATTTATGCAGGGTATGGCGATATTGGAAGGATTTATATAACAGAAATAAGTAAAAAATAAATAATAATAATGATGATGATAATAATAATAATAATAATAATACAATAAATCGCCTACGTGAGAGTGAGACTGACGAGGAGAGTGTATGTGAGTGAGATGGAGTGGGGGAGAGGGAAGGGGAGGCCAAGAATGAGATGAAGGGATGGAGTGGAGAGGTATATGAGAGAGGGGGGTGTGAGCTGGGAGCAGGGCAGTGAAATGGCGGGGGACAGGGCAAACATGGAGCCGATTTGTTTGTGGCCATCCCTTACGGGATTAAGGCGTCTGGCAATAGATAGATAGAACTGAAAATAATATGTAATGAAATAAAAAATAAATCGCCTACGCACAGACGCTACGGCCATCCCTTCCCACGCACTGACGAGGTAAGTTTAATTGGTGATTATGAAGGTGATAACTTGAAGGGAGTAGGAGGCAGTAGAGGAAGAACACGTGAGAGAGAGAGAGAGAGAGAGAGAGAGAGAGAGAGAGAGAGAGAGAGAAATACATCACTTACCATTATCTCCACTGACAACCTCATCCTTCACACTACGTCATTCCTTATAATCTCATACTTCCTTATTTTTGTACGGCAGGCTCTCTCTCTCCCTGTGTGTGTGTGTGTGTGTGTGTGTGTGTGTGTGTGTGTGTGTGTGTGTGTGTGTGTGTGTGTGTGTGTGTGTGTGTGTGTGTGTGTGTGTGTGTGTGTGTGTGTGTGTGTGTGTGTGTGTGTGTGTTTCCCCCTTGAACTTTCCTCTTCATTATTCCTTCCTCTTCTTGCTTCCCATCTTCAGTTTCTCTCTCTCTCTCTCTCTCTCTCTCTCTCTCTCTCTCTCTCTCTCTCTCAATTATTTCACGACCTCCCTTCACCTTATCAGCATAATTAGATAACAATCATTATCATATTTAATTGCCATTATTAGCAATATTACAATTCTTTCTTCCTTCATTCATTCCTTTCTTCATCCTTCCCCTTTCTTCCTTCTTTCCTCCCCTCCCTCCCTCCCTCCTCCTTGTCCTCCCCTTCCTTCTTTCCTCCCTTCCTGCTCTCCTCCTCCTAAATTCTCCTTGTCCTCCCCTTCCTTCTTTCCTTCCCTCCTCCTGCATGTTCTTCCCTTCCTCCTCCTCCTCCTCTTCCTTCTTCCCTGCCTTCCTTTTACTCTCATTTTAATACTGTTCCTTCTTGTCCTCTTCCTCTTCTCCTTTCCCTCCTCTTCCTACCTTCTTTTCTCCACTATTTCTTCCTCTATATCTCCTCCTCCTCCTCCCCTTTGTCTTTAACTATCATCCTTTCTCCTCTCTAAGTACTATTCCTCCTCCTCCTCCTCTTCTTCTCCTCCTCCTCTTCTTCTCCTCCTCCTCTTCTTCTCCTCCTCCTCTTCTTCTCCTCCTCGTCCTCCTCCTCCTCCAAACCCTCTCTTTTTTCAGCTTCTTTTCTTTCTCATCCTCATTGTTTTACTCGTTTTCTCATTTACCTAATATTCCTCCTCCTCCTCTTCCTCTTCCTCCTCCTCTTCCTCTCAATCCTCCTCCTCCTCCTCTTTCTTCCTCCTCCTCTCCAAAATACTTCCTTTTTCATCATCATTCTCCTGTATACCTCTTTCTCCCATTTACCTTTTCTTCTCCTCTCTCTTCCTTCTCCTCATCTTCTTTCTCTCCTCCTCCTTCTCTCTTCCTCCTCCTCCTCTTCCTCCTTCTCCTTTTCTCTCTTCCTCCTCTTCTCTATTTAAAATACTTCCCTTGTCATCCTCATTCTGCTGTATTCCTCTCTCTCTCTCTCTCTCTCTCTCTCTCTCTCTCACATTTACCTTTTCTTCCTTTCTCTCCTTCTCTTCCTCCTCCTCCTCCTCCTCTTAACCTGCTTTCAGAATAGCTCTTTCTTCTCCCTGGAGTCGTTCATTCACTCCACTCTGAAAGGCCTCTCCACTTCTTGCCTCTCTCTCTCTCTCTCTCTCTCTCCCTCTCTCTCTCCCTCTCTCTCTCTTTCCCTCCCTAGGTATCTATCTCACTGCTTTTTATTGCCTTTTAATTCTTTCCCTCTGGATTTAATCTCCCTCCCTCCCCCCCTTCTCTCTCTCTCTCGGCATCTATCTATCTATCTATCTATCTCACTACTTTTCATTGCCCTTTAATTATTTGCCTCTGGTTTAACTCTCTCTCTCTCTCTCTCTCTCTCTCTCTCTCTCTCTCTCTCTCTCTTTCTCTCTCTCTGTTAATCTCTCTCTCTCTCTCTCTCTCTCTCTCTCTCTCTCTCTCTCTCTCTCTCTATTTGCCCCTCCTCGCGTCAAACTTTCATTTCCTCCCACAAGCAAAACACACGACACAGACGCACAGCCCAAAACACACACACACATACATACATACATAGCAACGTACATAAAATACACACACACACAATGCACACAACAATCCACACATACACACTCATATACATACATAATAATCACAAAATGCACATACATACATACACACAAACAAACGCACACACGTACACCCACACACATATGGATACATTCTGTCGCGCACACACACACACACACACACACACACACACACACACACACACACACACACACACACACACACACACACACACAATCAGCGAACAAACAAGCAAGTGGAAGAAGAAATTCAAAGGAAAGATGAGGAATGAATCAGGTTGAGAGAGAGAGAGAGAGAGAGAGAGAGAGAGAGAGAGAGAGAGAGAGAGAGAGAGAGAGAGTCAAGAGTTGGTTTATATGCTAGGTGGTCCCACTGAATGAGGAGGAGGAGGAGGAAGAGGAGGAGGAGGAGGAGGAAGAGGAGGAGGAGGAGGTAACGCAAGTAGAGATGAAGATGATGATGATGATGATGATGATGAAGACGAAGAAGCGAAACTATTAAGAGAAATATACTGAATAATAATAATAATAATAATGAAAAAAGAAGCAAAGATAAATACACTGAGGAAGAGGAAGAAGAAGAGGAAGAAGACGAAGACGACGACGAAGAAGAAGAAGAAGAAGAGGAGGAGGAGGAGGAGGAGGAGGAAGACAAAGAAGTGAAGACGATAAAAAAGGAAAAAAAATGACAATATGAGAGCGGCAAAGATGGAGAGAGAGAGAGAGAGAGAGAGAGAGAGAGAGAGAGAGAGAGAGAGAGAGCCTTGGGTTTGCGACAGCTTTCCTGGGTACCTGTCTACTTGATGGGGGGGGAGGAAGGAAGGAAGGAAGGAGGGAAGGAAGGAGAGACAGAGGGAGGAAAGGATGGAAGAAGGTAGGCTGGAAGGAAAGAAAGAGGGAAGGAAGGGACGATGGAATGAAGGAAGGAAGGAAGGCAGGATGGAAGCAGGGAGGGATAGAGGGAGGGAAGGATGAAAGAGGGTAGGCTGGAAGGAAAGAAGGAGGGATGGATGGAAGAAAGAATGAATAAAGGAAGAATGGATGGATGGATGGATGGAAGGAAGGAAGGAAGAATGGATGGAAGAGCGTAGGCTGGAAAGAAAGGAGGGATGGACGGGAGAAAGAATGAATGACGGAAGAATGGATGGAAGGAAGGAAGGAAGGAAGGAAGGAAGGAGGGAGGGAGGGAGGGATAGAGGGAGGGAAGGATGGAAGAAGGTGGGCTGGAAGGAAAGAGGGAGTGATGGAAAGATGGGAGAAAGAATGAATGAAGGAAGAATGAATGGAAGGAAGGAAGGAGGGAGGGAAGGAAGGAAGGAAGCAGGGAGGGATAGAGGGATGGAAGGATGGAAGAAGGTAGGCTGGAAGGAAAGACTGAAGGATGGATGGATGCGAGAAAGAATGAATGAAGGAAGAATGGATGGAAGGATGGAAAGAAAGAAGCAGGGATGGAAGGATGGGAGAAAGAATGAATGAAGGAAGAATGGATAAAAGGAAGGAAGGAAGAAAGGAAAGAGGGAGGATGGAAGGATGGGAGAATGAATGAATGAAGGAAGAATGAATGGAAGGAAGGAAGGAAGGAAAGAAAATGCCAACTCACATGACGATAAGGGGGAGAGGAATGAAGGAAGGGGGGATGGAAGAAGGATTGGAAGGAAGAAAGGAAGGAAAGAAGGAAGGAAGGAAATATCAGCCCACTTCATGATGGCACGGGGTGAGGGATGAAGGAAGGATGAATGAAAGAAGGAAAGGAGAAAATGAAGGAAAAGAATGAATAAATGAAGGAGGAAAGGAAGCAAGGAAGGGAGCAGGCGGGGAGGGAAGAAGAAAGATAGAAGGAAGGAGCGAGGAAAGGAGGATAGAAGAAGGAAGGAAGCATGGAAGAAGGAAGAACTCAAGGAAGAAGGAAGGAGGGATGGCAGGAAGGAAGGAAAGTCTAGACTGAGTTATGGAAATGGAAATGTAGTTGCTTTTTCGTTTGTGGAGCTTAATTTTCGTCTATCTTACAGTTTTTTTTTTAACAATGGTGGATTCTGAATTACGATGCACACACGCACACACACACGCACACACACACACACACACCTCTTTCACACCTATATTTTCTCCTGCCACTTATCTTTCTACTACTATTCCTTTCATCTCTAGTCTTCCTCTTCTCCTCTTACTTCTGCTCCTACCCCTTCCTCCTCCTCCTCCTCTTCCTCGAGCTCCTCCTCCTCCTCCAGATGGCTCCACACTCATTCCAATGAACTTTCAACAGGGGAGATTGGATTTCATTAAGCCCTGATTTGTGAGTCAGTCTGTTACTACATTAGGGGTTGTTACTGAGGAGGGACGCTGATAGATAAATGGATTAAGACACAGGTAGACAGATGGATGGATAGATAAAGATGCAGGTGGATAGATGGATAGATAGATAAACACATAGGTAGATAGATAAATAGACTTCCTCCCTCTCTCTCTTAATTTACTCCTCATATTCCTCACCTCTCTTTCTCCCTCTTTTACATTTCCTCTCTCTCTCTCTCTCTCTCTCTCTCTCTCTCTTTCTTTCTTTCTCATCCTATTTCTCCATATTTCCTCTTCCTCCCTATGATACTTTTCCTCCTGCTTCATTCCTCATCCTTCCTCCTCTTCTACTACTCTTTCATCTCTTAACATTCTCCTTATCTCTCTCCTCCTCCTCCTCATCATCATCATCATCATCATCATCACCACCACCACCATCATCATCATCATCATCACCACCACCACCACCACCACCATCATCATCATCATCATCATCATCACCACCACCACCACCACCACCACCACCACCACCATCATCATCATCATCACCATCACCACCACCACCACCACCATCATCATCATCACCATCACCACCACCACCATCACCATCATCATCACCACCACCACCACCACCATCATCATCATCACCATCACCACCACCACCACCACCATCACCATCATCATCACCACCACCACCACCACCACCACCACCACCACCATCACCATCATCATCACCACCACCACCACCACCACCACCACAATCATCATCATCACACCACCACCATCACCACCACCACAGCCACCATAACCATCACCACCATCACCATCCTGCTCCTCCTCCTCCTCAAGCGTGTCATTTAGTCAGTTCATCCCACACTGATTCCAACGAGACTGACCAGAATTCCCTAACACCTCTTCCTTAGCGATTTATTTTGATTAATACACCCTGCCGTCCTCTTCTGTGTTATTTAAATCATTCTAATATCGCCATACTCTGCATAAATAACGTACAAAACGATATTAGCCATCCGTATCCAAAAATAAATCGGTAAGGAAGAGGTGTTAGGAAGCTTCCTTAGTCTCTCTCACTCCAAATGCCTGGCCAGAAAGGAGGGTCACACACACACACACACACACACACACACACACACACACACACACACACACACACACACACACACACACACACACACACACACACACACACGCCGGGCAAAACAAAGCTCACTCGCTTCGTGGTGTAATTCTGCCGTGTATAATTATGTTCTCTTCAGCCTTAGGTCCTTATTCTCGGTTCAGGAAGCTCCCTAACACCTCCTCCCGAGCGATTTATCTTGCTTATTACACCTTTCATGAATAACGTACAAAAGGATATTAACCAGCCATATCCAAAAATAATTCAGTAAGGAAGAGGTGCAAGGGAATAAATCGCTAAGGAAGAGGTGCTAGGGAGGGACTGAAGAATTCGTATGGCGGTCATCGCAGAGTGTAGTGGTAATACTGATGTTAGAGAGAGAGAGAGAGAGAGAGAGAGAGAGAGAGATTCATGGTCTGTGGCAAGCGTGAAGAAAGAGAGGAAATGAACGTGCTTACATGTATGGCTGGGATGGAAGAATATTGTGTGTGTGTGTGTGTGTGTGTGTGTGTGTGTGTGTGAGAGAGAGAGAGAGAGAGAGGCTATAAACGCAGCTCATAAATGTAATGTTAGGCGCCTGAGTGTGCTGGCCCTGAAATAGTTAGGAAATATTTACACCTTTTTAATTACGCCCCCACCTGTATTTTTATAAGATATATTTATTGTTAATACTTTCACATCTATTTGGGAAGTTTTATTATTCTTGTCATTATTATTATTATTATTGTTATTATTATTATTATCATTATTATTATTGTCATTATTCTTGTCAGTATTATTATTGTTATTATTCTTGTCATTATTATTATTGTTATTCTTCTTGTCATTATTATTAGTTATTATTCTTGTCATTATTGTTATTGTTATTATTATTGTTATTATTCTTGTCATTATTATTATTGTTATTATTCTTGTCATTATTATTATTGTTATTATTCTTGTCATTATTATTATTCTTGTCAGTGTTATTATTATTATTATTATTATTATTATTACTTATGATAAAACGCGATACTTCAAAGGCTGTTTGCTCTAGAGGCTTCAAACTTGGTCAACTTAATCTGACTCTTCTTTGGGCAAAATATGGATGCTAAAAGTCAACAGCATCTCCAAATTAACGCAATATTATTCTGAGTGTTAAAATTCGTTTCTTCTTTCCTTGCCAACATCTTCGTTTTTCCCTCTTCCTTCCAGCATCTTAGTTTCCCTCTTCCTTCCAGCATCTTCGTTTTCTCCTCTTCCTTCCAGCATCTTAAGTTTTCCCTCTTCCTTCCAGCATCACAGTATTTCCCTCTTCCTTCCAGCATCTCAGTTTTTCCCTCTTCCTTCCAGCATCTTCGTTTTCCCCTCTTCCTTCCAGCATCTTCGTTTTCCTCTCTTCCTTCCTGCATCTTAAGTTTTCCCCTCTTCCTTCCAGCATCTTAGTTTTCCTCTCTTCCTTCCAGCATCTTCGTTTTTCCCTCTTCCTTCCAGCATCTTAGTTTTCCTCCTCTTCCTTCCAGCATCTTAGTTTTCCCCTCTTCCTTCCAGCATCTTAGTTTTCCCCTCTTCCTTCCAGCATCTTAGTTTTTCCCTCTTCCTTCCAGCATCTTAGTTTTCCTCCTCTTCCTTCCAGCATCTTAGTTTTCCCCTTTTCCTTCCAGCATCTCAGTATTTCCCTCTTCCTTCCAGCATCTTAAGTTTTCCCTCTTCCTTCCAGCATCTCAGTTTTCCCCTCTTCCTTCCAGCATCTCAGTATTTCCCTCTTCCTTCCAGCATCACAGTATTTCCCTCTTCCTTCCAGCATCACAGTATTTCCCTCCTCCTTCCAGCATCTTAAGTTTTCCCCAATTTTCCTTCCAGCATCACAGTATTTCCCTCTTCCTTCCAGCATCTTAAGTTTTCCCTCTTCCTTCCAGCATCTTAGTTTTTCCCTCCTCCTTCCAGCATCTTAGTTTTTCCTCCTCCTTCCAGCATCTTAAGTTTTCCCCAATTTTCCTGGCAGCCATCTCAGTTTTTCTCAACTGATTAAATATGGCCTTTTCAATGCATTTACTTACAGGTGATTCTTCAATGGATCTTTGTTAGTACCTCTCTCTCTCTCTCTCTCTCTCTCTCCACATCTTCGCCTTCTCTCCTCCCTACCTCCACATTCATCAATATATCCTTTCATGCTTCGTTTTCAATCATTCTTTTGCCTCCCTTCACCTCCCACTCCTCTTGAAAGACTCTCCTCCTCTTCCTCTTCCCTCCTCTTCCCCGCCCCTTATTTTTCCTCCTCCCCCTCTTCCCTCCTTTCCCCCCCCCTTCTTTTCTCTTCCTCTCCCCTCCCCTTCTCTTCCCCTCCTCCTCTTCTTCTTCCTTCTTCTTCCTCCCATCCTCTCCCCTCCCCTTCTCTTCTCTTCCTATCCCTCTCTCTTCTCTCCTCGTCCCCTCCCCTTCTCTTCCCTCCTCTTCCTCTACCTCCTCTTCCTCTTCCCTCCTCTTCCTCTCTCCTCCACCTCCTCTTCCTCTCCCCCCCTCTTCCTCTTCCTCTCCCCTCCTCTACAGCTTCTTTCCTTCCCTCCTCTTCCTCTTCCTCTTCCCCTGTCTCCTCTTCCTCCCTTGTTTCTTCCTTTGATACTCCCCCTTCCTGTATTTGGCATAGACTTTACTTTCTCTATAGCTTCCCCTCTCGCTCCCTCCCTCCCTACCACCTTTCTGTGTGTGTGTGTGTGTGTGTGTGTGTGTGTGTGTGTGTGTGTGTGTGTCTCTCTCTCTCTCTCCATCACATTCCTCCAATTCTCCTCTCCCTCCCTCCTTCCCTCCCTTTCTCCCTCCACTCAATCCCATCCTCTCTCCACTTCTCTTTATCTCCCTACCACACTCCTCTCTTCCTCTCCTCTTCTTTCACTTCTCTTTTCTCTTCACACTTTCATTTCCTATTCCTCCTTCCGTCCTCTTCACTATCTCCAATCTCTCTCTCTCTCCTCTTCTCTCCAAACTCCTCCTTCCCTCCTTCATCTTCATACCTAACTC
>NC_136993.1:2053096-2058096 GCF_032717465.1 Coenobita brevimanus | reverse complement strand
ATGAAGGAAATGAGGCAAATGAAGACTGAAGAAAATGAGGACAATGAGGTGCGTATGAAGTAAGATGATAAACTGACAAATAGACAGACTGACAGATAAACAGAGACAGAAATAGATGGATAGATTATAGACGCGTAGACACATATATATACTGTGATGAGAGAGGGAGAGAGAGAGAGAGAGAGAGAGAGAGAGAGAGAGAGAGAGAGAGAGAGAGAGAGACAGAGACAGAGACAGACAGATAAAGATGATAAACAGATAGATGGGTAGACAGACAGATAGACAGACAGACAGACAGATATAGATGATAAACAGATAGATGGGTAGACAGACAGACAGACAGACAGATAGAAGGGAACACAGACAGGCCCGTACACAGACAGAGAGAGACAGACAGGCAGACAGATATAGAAAGCCACACAAAGGCACAGACAGACAGAAAGACCGAGACAGACAGACGGATAGAAAGACAGAGATAGATAGATGGCTGGACAGACAGATGGTTGGACAGACACAGAGACAAATGGTTAGATAGACAGACAGATAGAAGGGTAGGCAGACAGACATACAAAGAGACAGACAGACACAAACAGACAGACAGATGTCGTTGAGGGACAGGTAATAAAGGTAATAGAGAGGCTAATTGGACAGGTGATAAGAGGTTAATTAAGCAGGTAAATGAGGTGACAGACAGACAGACAGACAGGCGCACAAACAGAGACAGACACACACACAGACAGATGACAGTGAGGGACAGGTAATAAAGGTAATAGAGAAACTAATTGGACAGGTGATAAGAGGTTAATTAAGCAGGTAAATGAGGTGACAGACAGATAGATACAAAAAGAGACAGACACACACACAGACAGACGACAGTGAGGGACAGGTAATAAAGGTAATAGAGAGGCTAATTGGACAGGTGATAAGAAGTTAATTAAGCAGGTAAATGAGGTGACAAACAGATAGACAGATAGATACAAAAAGAGACAGACACACAGATGACAGTGAGGGACAGGTAATAAAGGTAATAGAGAGGCTAATTGGACAGGTGATAAGAGGTTAATTAAGCAGGTAAATGAGGTGACAGACAGACAGACAGAAAGACAGACAGATGCACAAACAGAGACAGGCACACACACAGACAGACGACAGTGAGGGACAGGTAATAAAGGTAATAGAGAAACTAATTAGACAGGTGATAAGAGGTTAATTAAGCAGGTAAATGAGGTGACAGACAGACAGACAGAAAGACAGACAGACGCACAAACAGAGACAGACACACACACGGACAGATGACAGTGAGGGACAGGTAATAAAGGTAATAGAGAGGCTAATTGGACAGGTGATAAGAGGTTAATTAAGCAGGTAAATGAGGTGACAGACAGACAGACAGATGTACAAACAGAGACAGACACACACACGGACAGATGACAGTGAGGGACAGGTAATATAGAGGTTAATTGGACAGGTGATAAGAGGTTAATTAAGCAGGTAAATGAGGTGATTTGGGAAGGGTTAGGTGGATGAAGAGAGACTGTGTGAGAAGAGAAAGAGAAGGGGAAGGATATAGGGAGATAAAGCATGGAAATAAAGGTATATGAGAGGGAACGAGGAAGTATGAGGATATATCTATTTATCTATCTATCTGTCTGTCTATCTATCTATCTATCAATCTGTATACCTGTCTATCATCCAGCTATGTATCTATCTGCCTATCAATCTATACATCGTCATCTGTCCAAATATCAATCTATCCATCTATCTATCTCTCAATCCATCCATCTATATGTCTATCAATCTTTGTATCTATATCTATTTCTCTCTCTCTTTCTACCTACCTACCAACCAACCTACCTACCAACCAACCTACCTACCTACCATCCTACCTATCTATCTATCCATCCATCTATTTATTCACCCATCCATCTACTCATCCATCTAGCTATTTAAAATCTAGAAACAATCCAAGAAGGAAATAAAGAGAGGAAAGAGAAGAAAGGAAGGGAGGAGGGAGGGAGGGAGGGAAGAACGGACGGACGGAGAGAGGAAGGAAGGAAGGAGGGAGGGAGAAAGGAGGGAAGGAAAAGAGAAGGACAAGAGAAAAGGCTGAAGAGAAAAATGGGTAAAAAGAATGATAAAAATAATAAGGTGAGACGTGGCAGAAAAGAGTGATAAGGAAACAGGATAGATAGATAGATAAATAGATAGACAGATAGACAGACAGATTGTGGGTAGAGGTGTGCTGAAGAGATCTTGAGGAGGGGAGGGGAGGAACGGGGGGGGGTGGGGGGAGAGGAGAGGAGCATAAGTAATGACACCTGAGGAGGAGGAGAATGAGGGAGAACAAGAAGGAACAAGAAAAAATTATAATGATGATGATGATGATGGTGGTGGTGGTGGTCGAGGAGGAGGAGGAGGAGGAGAAAGAGGAGAAGGAGGAGGAAGAGAAAGAGGAGAAGGAAGAAAAGGAAGAGGGGGAGGAGAAGAAATATGTTGTTGTTGATGATGATGATGATGAAGATGGAAGACGAGGAGGAGGAGAAGAAATGATGATGATGATGATGATGGGTCGTCAAGGAAAAGGAGAAGGAAGAAAAGAGGAGGAGGAGGAGGAGGAGGAGAGGAAGAACAGAAGGAGGAGAACGAGGGAAAGGTGACAGAGGAGGATGAGGAAGAAAGGAGGAAGGAAAAACAAAGAGGAATAATAATAATAATAATAATAATAATAATAATAAAAGGTAATCTGGCAAACCAATTAGGGAAGAAAGGTAGAAAATCCCACCTGACAGAGAGAGAGAGAGAGAGAGAGAGAGAGAGAGAGAGAGGAAAAAATCTTATACCCAAATAGAGCAATTTGTGTTGAGTTTATGCAGGGGTGATGTATGGTGATGTGGGTGTTTAGAATATATATTGTCTTTATTTCTGCCTGTCTGTCTGTCTGTCTGTCTGTCTGTCTGTCTCTCTCTCTCTTTAATGGTGATGAGGTTATTTAGAATATGTATCGCCTCTTGCGTGGGATATGGAAAGGGGGTATGGACGTCTCTCTCTCTCTCTCTCTCTCTCTCTCTTTCTCTCTCTCTCTCTCACACACACACACCTCGTCTCATTCTTTCTCACAACTTTCTCAAACATAATTTTCTCTCTCACACTTCTGGCTTTATTCTCTCTCTCTCTCATTATCTTTAATATTTCGCCGCCTTCATATATACCACATCCCTGTCATATTCCCTCTCTCACACACACCTGCTCCCCCTCTCATTTCGTCTCTCTCTCTCTCTCTCTCTCTCTCTCTCTCTCTCTCTCTCTCTCTCTCTCTCTCTCTCTCTCTCATGCCTTCTCGTACACACCTGCATAGGTTCACAAGCCTCATGTCTCACACTTGCCTTCCTTCACACACACACACACACACACACACACACACACACACACACACACACACACACACACACACACACACACACACACTCATTCAACACAACAACGCACACTACATACTTTCCATATATCCTCTCTCTCTCTCTTTTCCAGAACCATCATTCTCACTACAACGCTTCCCTCTTTCTCACCCTCTCTCTCTCTCTCTCTCTCTCTTTTCCAGAACCATCATTCTCACTACAACGCTCCCTCTTTCTCACCCTCTCTCTCTCTCTCTCCCTTACTTAACCATAAATGTCACTTCCCAAACGCATCTCTCTCTCTCTCTCTCTCTGCAAGACCTTCCCGTTCACTGACGCCTTTCACTCTTATCTCACTTTCTTTCGTTTCAATGTCTTCTTTTTCTCACCAGTTCAATCATGACACTCACTTCCTCTTCTCATCTTTACTTATTCATTTTTCTCGTCATCTCCTTTTATCAGTATCTTTCCATCCTCTCTTCCTTCCTCTCTGTCTGCCTTCCTTCCATCCTTGATTCCCTCCTTCCTTCCTGCCTGCCTGCCTGCTTGTCTTCTTTCTTTTCTTCCTTCCTCCCTTCCCTCCTCCTCTCCTTTCTTCCTGCATTCCATCTTTCCTTCCTTCCTTCTTTCTGATTCCACCCATCATCTTCCCTCCCTTCCCCAGTCCTTACCACTCTCCCTCCTTCTCCTCTCTCCATCCTTCCCTCCCTCCCTCCCTTCCCTATCCTCTCATCCTCCTTCCCTCCCCTCCCTCTCAATTTGCTTACCTACTTTCTCTCCCCCTCTCCCATCCCTATTATCTCATCCATCTTTCCTCCCCTCCCTCTCAATTTACCTCCCTCCCACCTTCTCTCCATCCCTCCTACTTTCTCTCCCACCCTTCCTCCCTCCTCCCCCTCCCTCCTACTTTCTCTCCCTCCCTCCTTCCCTCTCAATTTGCCTACCAACCCTCTCTCTCCCTCTCATGCATGCAACGTGTAAAACCCATTCATTCTCATACCAACACCGCCAATGTAAACAAACCCCAGGGAACACGCCAGAGGTATTAGGCAAAACAGACCCTATTACCCCTGTACTTAGTGACCAAAATACCCCTGAATGCATCCCCCCACATGGGTTTGAGGAGTAGAAGGGATTTTAGTCCTTATTCTCTTCGTGTTTAAGGTTCATTTTTACTTATCAGTTAATGAAGACATGCATGCTATGAAGACTTGGATGAGTGTTTTCTTGAGGAGGAAGAGGAGGAGGAAGAAGAGGAGGAAGAGGAGGAGGAGGAGGAAGAGGAGGAGGAAGAAGAGGAGGAAGAGGAGGAGGAGGAGGAGGCAGTGGTGTGGTTGAAATAAATGCTGTGGGACAGGTCTATTGTCTGATCTATCTACCTATCTATCTGTCTGTCTATCTGTGTGTGTGTGTGTGTGTGTGTGTGTATGTGTGTGTGTGTGTGTGTGTGTGTGTGTGTGTGTGTGTGTGTGTGTGTGTGTGTGTGTAGTGTGGCAGGTGGCGATGCGGTTAACCACTGCCTTCCCACCGTCACCTGACACACACACACACACACACACACACACTCTCTCTCTCTCTCTCTCTCTCTCTCTCTCTCCTTCTCTC
>NC_136993.1:2033096-2048096 GCF_032717465.1 Coenobita brevimanus | reverse complement strand
GGAGCAGTAATGAAGGAAGAGGAGGAGGAAGAGGAAGAGGAGGAGAAGGAAGAGGAGGAGGAGGAGGAAGAGGAAGAGGAGGAGGAAGACGAAGAGGAAGAGGATGTTGATATGATAAATAATAATATCCGGTAATAATAATAATAATAATAATAATAATAATAATAATAGGGGAGGTGAAAATAATAGAAGAGGAGGAGATCAAGAACCGAATGTCGAGAGGAAAAGAAATAGGCGAGGAAAGAGACAAGATATAAAAACGAGAAGAAAATATGAGAGAGAGAGAGAGAGAGAGAGAGAGAGAGAGAGAGAGATCGCACTAATGAAGAGGCGGAGAGGGAGCGAGGCGGAGGAAGGAGTGAGGGAGGGAAAAATATCAGGAAGGCGAAAATTGTATTAAAGTTATATTAGTAGAGATAAAGAGAGAGAGAGAGAGAGAGAGATTAGAGCAAGAGCTAATGAAGGGTAATATCTGACCCTTGTCATTTCACTGCCCTCCCCCCAGCTCACATCTCCCCCTCTCATATACTTCCCCACTCCATCCCTCCACCTCATCCTCGTCCTCTCACTCTCTCCCCCTCCACCTCACTCACATACACTCCTAGTTAGTCTCTCACTCCATCCACCAACTCACACCCCCTCTCTCATATACCTCTCCACTCATCCCTTCACCTCATCCTTGGCCTCCCCCTCACTCTCTCCCCCTTCACCTCACTCACATACACTCCTCGTTAGTCTCTCACTCCATCAACCAACTCACACCCCCTCTCTCATAACTATATCTCTCCATTCCATCCTTCCACCTCATCCTTGGCCTCCCCCTCACTCTCTCCCTTTCCACCTCACTCACATACACTCTCCTCGTTAGTCTCTCGCTCTCAATCCTCTCCACATGGTAATAAGTAAATATAGAACTAAGGGACAATATGAAATCAGAAATAAGATTAAAAATGAATAACTATAAGATGAAAATAAGGAGAAATATCAGTTACTTAAAACGAAAAAAAATAATCTAAATCATCAGACAATTTATATCAAGGAGTAAAAATTAAAAAAAATGATAATTATGGCGGTAGAAAGACGGAGGAATTTTATAAAACTGAATTATGTAACGATGTAGTAATATTTGAAGGTAAAGTTTGGGTGGGAGGTAGTGGCGACCATCGTCCACTCAGCTGATGTAGTGCTGCCTACTTCTTCCTTAGCCTTTATCATTCTTTTTCTGTGCCTGCCCTCCTCTCTTCCTATTTCTCACCACCATCCTCTCACTTGATGTACTGCTGCCTACCACTTCCCCCACCTTTATCATTCTTTCTCCCGATTCTGCCCTCCTCTCTTCCTACTTCTCTCATCTTTCCTGTCACCTTTTATTACTCTTCTTTCCTTTTCAGGTGGCTTTACATTAAGTGACAAGCCTAATTGTTTCCTAAAGCCGTGAAACCATTTACAACGCTGGGTGGTAACCATACAACCAACCCATACGTGTTCCCTACGTGTCCACAACTGGGCTGGCGGAGGGTTAGTGCCCGTCCCCGTAAAACAACTAACTCAAAGACAAACGGCCACCCCTTACGGGATTATGGCGTCTGGCTGAAGATAGACAGATAATAAAAGGATATGAAGGGCTAAAATGTCACAGGCAACAGATGGATAAAAACAGAAGAGACAATATTACTCTTTCCTAGGGAGATGGGAGAATCAGAGGCTGTAAGAAGCTGCTGCAATATATGATCAACTTACATTCCACGATACAGATTACATTATTGGAACTCTCTAGGTCAAAGCCATATCATATCCCTATCTTTCCCACATTTACATAGCATTTTATCTCTCAGCAACTTCAGAGTTTCGGGGGATGAGCCAGGAAAATGATACAACCAACTAGACTCCAATATGAAACCCCATTCCAACTCTCCCACAAAGTTTGCCTCGATCTTTTAATCAGTGCCATAAAGTTGGGTGCATCTGTCCTCCTCCTCCTCCTTATCTTTCCCGGTCTTGCTGGAGTTTATGTGGCTTTTATCTTCCTCCTACAGCTTCCAGGACTTATATTTATTTGAGAAGTTAATCCATGCTTGACTTATGGCTAAAAATATCTCTCTCATCTATCTCAAATCCGACTCACCATACTCTTCGAATTATATGATGGGCTATAATATATTCCTAATTCGCCACTATGATTTTGCTACGACTTCTTATATTCCTAATTCGCCACTGTAATTTTGCTACGACGTCTTGACCTTTATGTCATTCCAGGTCATACTTTGCTCCACTGATGATAATGATTCAGTGACCTCAGTAACTTAGGTCAATATTATCTTTTATATCTCGTCTACCTCCTATCTAGTGCCATGTCCCATCTCAGTCCTAAGTTCCAGCCATCCTCCAATTCTCTGTCCCATATACGTGTCCCATCCTCCAATCTTCCATCCCATCCTCCGATCTTCTATCCCATATTTGTGTCCCATCCTGTCCCAATCTTCTATCCCATCCTCCAATCCTATGTGTGTCCCATCCTCCAATCTTCCATCCCATCCTTCACTCTTCTATCCCATATACGTGTCCCATCCTGTCCCAAGACCCATCCCAGTCCCAATCATCCTCCAATCCTCAATCCAAATACGCGTCCCATCCTGTCCCAAGACCCATCCCAGTCCCAATCATCCTCCGATCCTCTATCCCATATTTGTGTCCCATCCTGTCCCAATCTTCATCCCATCCTCCAATCTGATATCCTATGTGTGTCCCATCCTCCAATCTTCCATCCCATCCTTCACTCTTCTATCCCATATACGTGTCCCATCCTGTCCCAATACCCATCCCAGTTCTACAGCCCGTTCCAGTCGTCTTCCAACTTTCCAGACCCATTCCTGGAAACTCCCTCTGGCAGAATTTTACAACGTCCAGTTACACTCACAAGCCCGCCCTCCTCTTGGACAAATCCCCCTTGGCCATATCTTCCTCTTGGCCACATTCTACTCTTGGACAAATAGTACTCTTGGCCATATCTTCCTCTTGGCCACATTCTACTCTTGGACAAATACTTCTCTTGGCCAGACGTTCCTCTTGGACAAATCCCCCTTGGCCATAACGTACTCTTGGACATATCTTCCTCTTGGCCATATTCTGCTCTTGGACAAATCCCCCTTGGCCATATCTTCCTCTTGGTCACATTCTACTCTTGGACAAATATTACTCTTGGCCACATTCTACTCTTGGTCATATCTCTCTATTGGCCAAACTCTACTCTTGCCCCTATCTTCCTCTTGGTCAAATCTCCCCGTGGCCATAACCGACTCTTGGCCTTATCTTCCTCTTGGTCATAATCTACTGTTGGCCACATCTTCCTCTTGGACACATCTTACTATTGGCCACGTCCTGTCCTTGGCCATATCCTGTCCTTGGCCATATCCTACTCTTGGCCATACTCCAGACATCTTCCCTACCATACTCCTAACCGTCTACTCTACCATTCTATGCACTACCATTCTACCATTCTCTGTGCTACCATTCTCCCATTCTCTGTGCTACCATTCTACCATTCTCTGTGCTACCATTCTACCATTCTCTGTGCTACCATTCTACCATTCTCTGTGCTACCATTCATTCTCTGCACTACCATTTTCTGTGCTACCATTCTCCCATTCTCTGCTCAACCATTCTGTCTGCTTTAGCCTCATCTTCCAACCATCCTGCTTCTTTAACACGTCCCTTTAAACTCGACCCTTTAACACGTCCCTTTAACTCTGCCCTTTAACCCGACCTTTTAACCCTTCACTTTAACTCTGCCCTTTAATCCGTCCCTTTAACTCTGCCCTTTAACCCGTCCCTTTAACTTTGCCCTTTAACCCGCTGATGCACCCCGGAGAGCAGCAATATTTCAGGATCTAAGCAAAGCTTCTTGAATTTCCCTTCGATGTTCCTCCACTACCAAACTGTGCCTGAGAGGAGAATCTTACCCATGTCTTAAGGTTCTGATATTAAAACATGTGTGTACGGAGAGACAGACATGTATCTCCTGCCTCGCTTTATCTCTTCCATCTCTTCTTTCTTTTTCTCCCCATGTCCAGCCTGTCCTCTTCCGTCTTCTCCTCTCCCGCCTTTCTTTACCTCTCCTCTTTTATCTTTCTTCTTCTCCTCATGTCCGGTCTTTCCTCTTCCTCCTCCCCCTCCTCCTTTCCCGCCTCTCTTTACCTCTCCTCTTTCATCGCTCTTCTTTCTTTTCCTCCTCACGCCCAGCCTGTCCTTTTCCTCCTCTCTTTCCTCTCTCTTCCTCCTTTTCCTCCTCACGCCCAGTCTGCTCTCTTCCGCCTCTGTTCCTACTCTTCCCCCGTCTGTCCTCCTCCACCTCTTCTCCTCCTCCAATCTTCTCTTTCATTTCTCCTCCTTCTCCTCCTCTTCCCCACATTGGAACCTCTTGGTAAACTACAATATCAACTTCTTCCAGGCCTGATCGTTTTCCAGGAAGATAGGGTCGGTCCTTGCAGATCCTCCCTCTTCCAGTACTTCCAGAATCGCCCACAGTTTATAGTACCAGTAGCTGTATAAGTCGTAGTATGCAGTTGTAGTATGTATGCAGCTGTAGTTGTGGTATGTATGTAGCTGTAGTTGTAGTATGTATGTAGTTGTAGTTCGTAGTATTAGTAGCTGCATAAGTTGAAGGGCTCCGTAAACTACAACACAAGCGACTTCAGAATGGATTCGTACCAATGTGCTTTCCAGACGCGGCTTAAAGGTGGGGCAGGCGGGGGAGGGGTGATGAGGGAGGGGACTGGCTGGGGAAGAAGAGGGGGAAGGGGACTGGCGGGGGAAGAAGAGGGGGAAGGGGACTGGCGGGGGAGGAAGAGGGGGAGGGGACTGGCGGGGGAAGAAGAGGGGGAAAGGGACTGGCGGGGGAAGAAGAGAGGGAAGGGGACTGGCGGGAGAAGAGGGGGAAGGGGACTGGCGCCGGAAGAAGAGGGGGAAGGGGGTACTGCTTCCAGGATCACCTCTCCCACTCGGTGCGGTTCCAGAACGAAGCCCCTACAATACCAAGTTCTTCCAGGTCGAGTCAATTTCCAGGAATATTGAAGGGTGTTTGCATTTCTCCACTATTTCATTTTTCCAGGATCCAGCTTGCATATCCAGTACCAGGCTTGGAAACACTTGCTACTCTACAATACTATCTTCTTCCAGGCAAAGACGATTTCCAGGGATATCGTAGTAGGGGCCTTCGCAATAACCCTTTTCCATTAGTTCCAGGACTCAGCCAGATGCAATTCCAGTACCACGCTTAAAGACACTTGCTACTCAACAATACTATATCACCATATCCTTCCAGGCCAAGACGATTTCCAGAGCAATCATAGAGGGGGATTTTACCACCTTCCCTTTGTCACTGATACCAGGCTCCCCCCCGCTCCCTCACACTGCAGTTCCAGACCTTCTCAAACTGGATCGAAGGCATTAGCTAACTTATGACACCAGCTTAAAGGCAGAGTCGATTTCCAGCCAAACTGAAGTGGAAGAGGGGTTGTAGCTGAAGCCTCTCCCTTAGCTCCCTTCGCCATTGCTTCCAGAACCCCTTCCCCCCCCTTATGATTCCAGAGCTGCTCGTACTGAATCGATTTCCAGGCAGATCACACGGGGGGGGGGACACTGAAATTTCCTCTATCCTTCAATATTGGTTCCAGGACCCCTCACCACCCCCCAGTCCTGCCATTCCAGACCTTCTCATAGGAGGTCGAAAGCACTCTCTCTCTCTCTCTCTCTCTCTCTCTCCCTCTCCATCTCGTTCTTGGTCAGCAACTCCACTTTCTAACAACCCCCTCCCTCCCTCAGCCTCGTTCTTGGTCAACCACTCCACCTTCTAACAATCTCTCTTTCTGTCTCTGTCTCTCTCTCTCTCTCTTTCCGTCTCTTAACCCGCCAATTCCAGACCTTCTCATACTGGATCGAAGGCACCAACCCAACAACACCAAATTCCAGGCAGAGTCGATGGGAGGATTTTTGATATCTCTCTCCCTCCTCCCTTCGCCACTGCTTCCAGGACCCTCCTCCCCCCCGCCAGTCCTCCAGTTCCAAACCTTCTTATACTGGATCGAAGGCACTTACTACTCTACAACAATGACATTTTCCAGGCGGTGTCGATTTCCAGGCAAGTCGTAGAGGGGTACTTTCCAACCCTCCCTTAATCGGTTTCCAGGATTCCCCCCCTCTTTTAGCTTGCAGTTCCAGTATGAAGCTTGAAGGTACTTACTATAATACGATACCAGCTTCTTCCAGGTAAAGTGATTTCCAGGAGTATCCCCCTTTATCAATGCTTCCAGAATCCCCCTCTCCTTCTTTTTGCAGTTCCAACATCAAGCTCGAAAGTACTACTTTACAATACCATCTTCTTCCAGGCCAGGCTGATTTCCAGGCGTATCCCCCTTTACCAATGGGTTCCAGGACCACTTTCAGGACCTCTTCCCCACAGCCCAGCAGTTCCAGACCTTCTCGTACGGGGTCCCTGCCTACTTTAAACTAATTCCACACATCCGCAAGCCATTTCCAGCACCCTTCCAGGACCGGGGGATAAGGAATTTAGCATCTACTCCAGCACCGTCTTGGGAGTCTCCTGAAGGCTCTTGCAGGCTCCCCATACGGCTCTTCCCGGCTCGCTCACCGCCGTTTCAGCAGCCTCTTGTCGGCAGTTCTGGGCTTTCATTTAGGCTGCTCTGTATCGTTCCAGACTTTCCTCGTTGGGTATTCCCGTAACTGCTATGCCTACGTCTCTCTCTCTCTCTCTCTCTCTCTCTCTCTCTCTCTCTCACACACACACACACACACACACACACTCCCCATTTTTTACACTCCCACTTTCATTCACCCCCCTCCTCACTCCCCCTGCCACTCCCGCTTCCCCTACTCGCTTCCACTCCAATCTCCACTCCCAGACCTTCACCAGTTCCAGACCAAGTTCCATTCCCAGATCTTCACACTATCGCACTCCCTTTCCTTCCAGACTGTATCCCTATTTAACTCCCACTACCGACACGATCACGGAGCCTACACGTGGTGGCGTTTGCAAATAGGGTGGAGCAGGTGCGTCGTCCACCCGGGAGCCAAACCTCATCTTTCCCTGTACCTGGCTGTGGGAAGAATCCGGGTTCGATCCTGGTGGGGCGCTACCTACCACAAGGGGACGCCGGATCCCTACACGGTTTATATACTATAGTATGTCCCTATAGAAGCAGTGGTTTACCTGTGGTCGATGGGTCTGCTCGGCTAGACAAACCGGAAGTAAGTAACAACAACAACAACAACGCCCACTCTCACCCCTACTTCCTTGCTACTCCCACTCCCAGTCCAACTCTCTCTCTCTCTCTCTCTCTCTCTCTCTCGTCTGTCTGTCTGTCTGGCTCTCTCTCTCTCGCTCTCTCTCTCTCTCTCATTTCAGAGGCTCTGCTTGGCTGTAACAAAGGGCTTAAAAACGCAGGAATCTCTTTTACTAAATCTTCATGATGATATTTCTCGACCCTGCTGCTACCTTCCTCCCTACCTACTTACCTGCCCACCTGCCTGCCTACCTACTTACCTACCTACCTACCTACCTGCACTTTTGTTTGCTTGCCGGACCTCTCTCTCTCTCTCTGTCTCTCTCTCTCTCTCTCTCTCTCTCTCTCTCTCTCTCTAATCTATACGTCTTTCTTATTTTTCATCACACTTTGAGCTGACTTTCTTCTCTGTCTCTCCATTCTTACCTCTCTCTCTCTCTCTCTCTCATACCTTATCTGCTCTCATCCCATTTGCCCCGCTAAACCCCACTTGCTTCATCACGCTCTCTCCTACTGCCTTGCTTCTCCACTTCCTTCTCTCTCTCTCTCTCTCTCTCTCTCTCTCTCTCTCTCCTATTTTACTCTCTTCCTACTGAGTTCCAACAATATATTAACACTGGATATAATACTAGTCACGAAGAAGTGCTGTGGAAAGGATGTAGAATTGTAGCACTTTTTCTGCCACTGAGCTACGTGAAATGAGCTGCAAATGGATAAACATGTGGGCCAAGTTAAGGTAAAAGGAGTATAGAATTTGTCATGTTCATTTGCAGGTGAACCCAGTGGACTGCAGGCTGAAGTTGCCTTCCTCCTGCAGTCCACCATCGTCCTTTTGGGGGGATAGGGAGGGAGTTCAGGGACGTTTGTAGAACCGGACAGTGGAGCAGCTTGGTTATATCAGTGCCACCACGTGCAGGCGTCCCTCTCCTGCACCACGGCCTGAGAGGAGAGAGAGAGAGAGAGAGAGAGAGAGAGAGAATATTACTGGAACTGAGAGAATGACATATTTAAAGAAAGATGGAACGAAAAAATGTGTGTGTGTGTGTGTGTGTGTGTGTGTGTGTGTGTGTGTGTGTGTGTGTGAGAGAGAGAGAGAGAGAGAGAGGAAGAAAGAAGAAAAAGGAAGAAAGGAGAAAGAAAAAAGAAAGAAAGGGAAGAAAAAGGAAGAAGAAAGAAGCAAAAGGAAGGAAAGGAGGAAAGACAGAAGAAAAAGGGAGAAAAGGGAGGAAGAAACAGAAGAAAAAGGGAGGAAAGGGAGGAAGAAACAGAAGAAAAAGGGAGGAAAGGGAGGAAGAAAGACAGAAGAAAAAGGGAGAAAAGGGAGGAAGAAACAGAAGAAAAAGGGAGAAAAGGGAGGAAGAAACAGAAGAAAAAGGGAGGAAAGGGAGGAAGAAAGACAGAAGAAAAAGGGAGAAAATGAAGAAGAAAGAAAAAGGAAGAAAAAGAAGGAAGAAAGACAGAAGAAAAAGGGAGAAAAGGGAGGAAGAAAGACAGAAGAAAAAGGGAGAAAAAGGAAGAAGAAAGAGAAGCAAAGGGAGGAAGCAAGACAGAAGAAAAAGGGAGAAAAAGGAAGAAGAAAGAGAAGAAAAAGGAGGAAGAAAGACAGAAGAAAAAGGGAGAAAAAGGAGGAAGAAAGGGAGGAAAGGACAGGCAATAAAATGAGGGAGGGGGGAAACAGCCGGCCAGGGAGACCTTAGGGAGCTGAGGCCCCAATTCGCAGGCTTTTGGGAGCGAAGGAAGGAAGGAACCTAGGAAGGAAGGAAGGAAGCAAGGAAGGAAGCAAGGAAGGAAGCAAGGAAGGAAGCAAGGAAGGAACCAAGGAAGGAACCAAGGAAGGAACCAAGGAAGGAACCAAGGAAGGAAGCAAGCAAGGAAGGAAGGAAGGAAGCAAGGAAGGAAGGAATGAAAGAAGGAAGGAAAGGAATAAAGAAGAAGAAAGAACGAAGGATGGAAGGAAAGTAAGAACGATGGAATAAAGGAAGGACAGAAAGGTAGTGAAAGAACGGAAATGGAAAGGAAGGAAGGAAGGAAGGATGGGTGGGTGGATGGAGGGAAAGATGGAGAAGGAAGGGAGGAAGGATGGAAAGAAAGAAGGAAGGAAGGAAGGAAGGATGGAAGAAGGAAAGAAAGAAGGAAAGGAACAGAGGAAGACAGAAGAGACGAAGGAGAGAAATGAGAGAAGTTACAACTGGAAAGCACTCAGAGAGCGCATACCTCCGCCAATGCCATTGCAGGATCCGGATCCGGATCCGCCCCCCAAATTAATCAGTTCTTTCTTGGCCCATGGTCCATCCTTCCACAAAATTTCAGTGAAATTCACTGAGAACTTTCGGAGATATCGCCTGGACAAACAGACAGACAGACAAACATGGGTGAATACATAATCTCCTGCAACTTCGTTGGCGGAGGTAATAATGATAAACACGAAGCAGACGGTGGAGAAGGAAAGTGCTGTTGATAAGGGTGGTGCGAAATGGGCAAAGAGAGGAGGAGGAGGAGGAGGAGGAGGAGAAAGTGGAGGGGGAGGCTATAAAAGGACAAGGAAGAGGGAAGAAAACTGGAAGAATCATTTAAATCGACGTAAAAATCAATAAATTTGTGGTATTGAATGGTGTGTATTGTTAGGAAAATGAATAGGAAAACAGATTAGACAGACAGACAGACAGACAGATATATGGGATACCTGGATGGATGGATGAAGGTGTATACAGGGTGGGCCAAAAGTTACTCTACCATACTATTATTTGATTAACAGTTATATTACGACTAAAAATGTTATATATCATCATCATCAAGACCTCCTTTCCCACTCTAAGGCAAGGTGAGGCGTAGCAACGTCCAGACAGCCCAAGTTTACCTAGTCCAATGGCCCACGCTTCCATCCACTCATCATTCAAGCCCCCGGAATCATGGCTCTATCTGATACGCCAAGAACTTTCACCACGTTCTGTAGCTTCACATAAACGTAGAGTCAATCCTTCCAAATTAATCAGGATGCAAGATGGTGCCCCTGCTCAGTACGCTGGGAATGTGGGTGAATTTCTGAGTAACATTATGGACACTGACTGAAGAGAATGTATGTGAGTGAGGTGGAGGGGGGGAGAGGGAGGGGAAGGCCGAGGATGAGAAGGAGGGATGGAGTGGAGAGGTATAGGAGAGAGGGGGGTATGAGCTGGAAGCAGGGCAATGAAATGATGGGGGACAGGGCGACATGGAGGCGATTTGTTTGTGGCCACCCCTTACGGGAGAAGGGGTACTGTTAAGTGGCCTAGATCACCTCACCTAACGCCGTGTGACTTCGAGGTTTGGGGGATGATCGAAGGGAGAGTTTACAAGACAAAGCCAACAGGTCCTCAGGAATGAAAAGAAATAACAGCAGAATCTGACAACTTGAAGAATGATCTTGAGTTGAAAAGAAGAATTTGTATGTGTCTAAGAGGTGCCAGTTGTGTTTGGGGGAAGAAGGAGGCCATTTTGAACATTTGCTTTAACTTGATTTGTAAATGACGATGTACACAGACTCAAAAAGGTATGATTACAGGGTGTGTATGATGAGCTTCACGCTGTTTCAGCTGTTTCGGTAGGGCTGGAGGAAGACTGTTATTAAAAGTTTCAGTCGTGGTGTCAGTTTGTATCGCTAAGAAAGTGTAACGATAATTTTCCGAGAGTGTACACCTCATTTAGCTGAAATATAATTGGCGTACACTTACCTTCCTTGAAATGTAGCTTAATAAAATACTGCTATGGAAGAAACTTTTGGCCCACCCCCTGTTTATATATGCACAGGAGAGAGGAAAAAGAGGAGGAAGGAAGGAAGGAAGGGAATGGAAGGAAGAGGGAAGGAAGAGGGAAGGAGGAGGGAAGGGTGGAGATACAGGAAGGGGTGAGGGGAAGGAGGAAACGAGGAGGGGAAGAGTAAGAAAGGGAGGAGAGAGAAAGGAAGAAGGAGAGAGGAAGTAAGAAAGACAGGAAGGAAGGAGAGAGAAAGGGAGAGAAGGATAAAAGAAGAGGAGAGAAGAAATAGCAAATGAGAAGAGGAGAACAGAGAGAGAGAGAGGTGGGAGAGAGGTAAAGAGCAAGAGAAAGGAGAGATATATGAAGAAGAGAGAGGGGGAGGAGTAGACCTGAAGAGGGAAAGAGAGAGAGGTGGGAGAGAGGTAGAGAGCAAGAGAAAGGAGAGAGAAATGAAGAAGAGAGAGGGGGAGAAGTAAACCAGAAGAGAACAGAGACAGGAGTGGAAGATGGCAAAAGGAAGGAGATATAAATGAAGAGGAGAAAGGGCGGAGTAAACCAGAAGAGGGAAGGAGAGACAGAATGGGGAGGAGGTAAGAGAGGGGGAAAGGGGGAAACAGTACAGCCCCATCCAGCAGTTCCCCCTACACCAGTAAACCCACTGGGGGAAGGGGGTTGGCAGGGCAGAATTTTACACCACTACCATGAAGAACAGTTAGCGAAAAGAAAAGTGTTTCGTCGTAAAGGAATTTGGCAAAAACATCAGGAGTGTAAATGGATGGGAAGACTCTCTCTCTCTCTCTCTCTCACACACACACACACACACACACACACACACACACACACATACACACACACACACACACACACACACACACACACACACACACACACACACACACACACACACACACACACACACACACACACGGAAAAAAAACACAGAAAAAACGTGCTTTGTCCTGGGATTTAATTAACATCTCAGCAGCAAAAATAATCTTCAAAACAAACTCCCATTCATTCTGTTCTCTCCGAAAGATGTGAATAAGTGAAAGTGAAAAAGGGGAATTCCATGCCTCGTTTCTCTTGTGGATACCAGCATATCTATCTATCTATCTATCAGTCTATCTGTCTAGCTCTATACCTATATCTATCTGCCTGCCTACCGCCCTACCTATCCTTCTGTCTCAATATATCTACCTACCTACGTACCTTCCAACCCTTCTGTCTATCTATTTTAATCTACCTTCCTACCTACCCATCTATCTCTCTATCTCTATATCTACTGTGTATATATTTACCTACCTACCTCCCTACCCATTCATCTACCTAGCAATTTACCTATCTATAGTGAATGTGGCATCTAAATGTGACAGACAAAATCATCTTTCTTCCCTGCATTTAACACACTCTTCACCACACAGAAAACCAATGAGAAAGACATTAAAAAAAATATATATCCCCATCAAAACAAGACTGTCTTTACGATATAAATTCTTGGAACGGTTTTATCCATCTTCAGACAGACCCCGAAGTGAAGTAGTGAGGTGGCAATAAGACAATATTAATTAGTATTGAGGTGACAGTTTAAGGAAGAACTGAATGCTTTTGTTTGCCTCTCCTTCGTCTTCTTCTTTTCCTTTTCTTTCTCCTTATCTTTCTTATACTCCTCCTCCTCCTCCTCCTATTCTTCCTCCTTCTACTTCCTTTCCTCCTCCTCCTCCTCTACTTGTTCTTCTTATACTCTTCCACCTCCTCCTCCTCCTTCTTCTTCCTCTATTCCTCCATCATCATCATCATCATCTTCTTCCTATTCTTCCTTCTTCCCCTTCTCCTCCTCCACCTTCTCCTTTTCCTCTTTCATTCCATCTTCTCCTTCGCCCTTCTCTCCAACACCATCACTTTTTCCCCACCTCATGCTTCCAACATTCATAAACCCTCACTCACCTCCAGAAACGCATCTCGTAATGAATAGTGAATAAATGAATACCCAGATTTTTTCATGCATGCAACAGAGAGGAAAATGAATGTTGCAAAAGCTAAAAAAAACTAAAAAAAAAAAAAAAACAGCCAGAGCGAGATATCGAAAGGACGGGGATATGAAAGGCCTTTTTTGGGGGGCTGGGAAATTTTTGGCTCCGCTCTTTCTCTCCCATAATGAGGAAAAATAATCGAGGGAGTCTCTTCGTGGGAATCATTAGTGAGAGAGAGAGAGAGAGAGAGAGAGAGAGAGAGAGAGAGAGAGAGAGAGAGAGAGTATTGCAAAATGTATAAGAACGATCGTGGACTGAAAATTGTCACTGAAACATGGGTAGTAAACACCGTAGACTTTCTAAAAAAATATATAGCCCTTACGTAAGTTTATTTTCTCTCTCTCTCTCTCTCTCTCTCTCTCTCTCTCTCTCTCTCTCTCTCTCTCTCTCTCTCTCTCTCTCTCTCTCTCTCTCTCTCTCTCTCTCTCTCTCTCTCTCTCTCTCTCATAATCAGCTTAGCAAATATTTGTCTTCTGGTCTCCAACATTAATGAAGAAGGAAGAATTGCTTTTAAAACATATATAAGACGGAGACAATCTTTAGACATTGGCTCATATTAACCGTGGATGGTGATGTGCAGAGTAGTAGTGATGGTGGTGGTGATGAAGAGAGTGATGTGGAGTACTGAGGGGGTAGGGGTGGTGGTAGTGGCTGTACAGTGCAGTGTCCGGAAATAGTGGTTGTGGTGGTGGTGTGGTGCACTGTGGAAGACAAGGGTGATGGTAAGAACAGTGGTGGTGGTGTGGTGTGGTGTGAGACAGAGGAATGGTGTTGGTGGTGGCAGTAGTGGTCATTGTGTAGTGTGCAGTATAGGAGTAGTGGTGATGGGGAGACGGTGTGGTGAGGAGTATGTAGTGGTGCTTCTGGTGGTGGTGTAGCGCAAAGCAGGGGCGTATAGATCAGTGATTCCTAAGGTGTGATCCGCAGGTTAATTTGAGTATAAGATAAAACACGGAATAAACTGTAAAATGAATAATGTTATGACAGTTATGTGAAGTTAAATATGACGTTATGTTCATTAATAAGTAACTCAATAACAATTTTAGTACATTGGAGCCTACAAACACCTTTAAACTCAAGAGGTAGGGTAGGAAGGAAATCCACTCATAATCAACGGGTCCGCTGCACTAGAGAGTTTAAGAACCACTGATATAGGCAGTAGAAGTAGTAGTAGTAGTAGTAGTAGAGTAGTAGTAGTAGTTGTCGTAATGGTATCGGTAGTAATGGTGTGGGTGTGGGAGTGGGAGTGGTGTGGGTGTGTTGGTGTGGTAGTGGTGTGGGTGTGTTGGTGTGGTAGTGGTGTGGGTGTGTTGGTGTGGTAGTGGTGTGGGTGTGTTGGTGTGGTAGTGGTGTGGGTGTGTTGGTGTGGGAGGGGTGTGGGTGTGTTGGTGTGGGAGGGGTGTGGGTGTTGGTGTGGGAGTGGTGTGGGTGTGTTGGTGTGGGAGTGGTGTGGGTGTGTTGGTGTGGGAGTGGTGTGGGTGTGTTGGTGTGGGAGTGGTGTGGGTGTGTTGGTGTGGGAGTGGTGTGGATGTGTTGGTGTGGGAGTGGTGTGGGTGTGTTGGTGTGGGAGTGGTGTGGGTGTGTTGGTGTGGGAGTGGTGTGGGTGTGTTGGTGTGGGAGTGGTGTGTGGGTGTGTTGGTGTGGGAGTGGTGTGGGTGTGTTGGTGTGGGAGTGGGGTGGGTGTGTTGGTGTGGTAGTGATGTGGGTGTGTTGGTGTGGAAGTGGTTTGGGTGTGGGAGTGGGGCAGTGTAGTAGTGGTAGTACTAGCGGTGGTATTGGTATCAGTAGTAGGTGTTGGTGTGGGAGTGGTGTGGGTGTGGGAGTGGTGTGGGTGTGGGAGTGGTGTGGGTGTGGGAGTGGTGCAGTGTGTGGGTTAACAATTCTCTTATCTTCCCGACAAGCAAACATTTTCCCTCTAATAAACTTGTGCTTATCTT
>NC_136993.1:2028096-2030596 GCF_032717465.1 Coenobita brevimanus | reverse complement strand
ATCCTCCCATATTTACATACTTGGCAACTCGCTTACTCCCTTTTTGACAAATTTATTCATTATAGTTTGCCAGGGAGAAGGGTGACCAAAGGGTGGAGGGGTAAATAGATAGACAGATAGATAAATAGACTGATAGATAGATATAGACAGACTGAGACAATGTGTGTGTGTGTGTGTGTGTGTGTGTGTGTGTGTGTGAGAGAGAGAGAGAGAGAGAGAGAGAGAGAGAGAGAGAGACAGAGTTATATCAAAAGAAAATGGCAAAAATTAAGTTCTTCACTTTCCCTAACAAGTACAGACAGACAAACAAACAGACAGATAGATAGACAGATGAATAGATAGACTGATAGATAGATAAAGAGAGGGAGTAAGAGAGAGAGCAAAAAAAAGAGAGAAAAAGAGGAAAAGAAGAGCAAAAATTAATAGAGTTCCCCCAAGTGTCCTAAAAGAGTAGCGTGCACAGTATATGAAGCCACAAAGAAAACGGAACGAGGTAGGCCAGGGGGCAATATACCAACTTTAATTTCTCTCTCTCTCTGTCTCTCTCTCTCTCTCTTACAGATGAAACAGGGAGGAAAAACAAATTATTCTCTCTGTCTGTCTGTCTGTCTGTCTCTCTCTCTCTCCCTCTCTCTCTCTCTCTCACAGATGAAACAGGGAGGAAAAACAAATTATTCTCTCTGTCTGTCTGTCTGTCTCTCTCTCTCTCTCTCTCTCTCTCTCTCTCTCTCTCTCTCTCTCTCTCTCTCTCTCTCTCTCTCTCTCATACAGAAGATAAAACAGAGGAAGAAAAACAAAGTAAAAAAAATCATACACAAGACTACATGACTGTGTCCTTCGTTCACACACACACACACACACACACACACACACACACACAAACCTTAGATTATTTATTTACTTGTTATCTAAAACTAACGTGAATAAATCGCACAGATAGCGGAGTTGCGCCACAGCTCCCTCTAATATTTTTCTTGCAAATCTGTCTCTGTGAAGTGTATCTACAAATTACATGCATAAATAAAGGCATATCTAAAATTAACCCTCTATGACCATCACTAAGAAAAAGATAGTTTAGAAAGCAACGAAATTCATCATATATTAAACTTTACTATGATTGTCTTGTACGAATAATTATGGACACACTGACACCTGACTCACCTGTGCGTTAATTATATATCGTTTTTTGAGGTACGGTTTTATATATGTTGGGAAATTAATGACAAAACTAGATTGGAAATTGAAGGGCAGTATCAGAGAAATGGAAATACTGAGTGGGAGAGAGGCAGGCTGGAGTTTGAAGTCTGTTTTCTCACTCACTCACTCTCTGTCTGTCTGTCTGTCTCTCTCTCTCTCTCTCTCTCTCTCTCTCTCTCTCTCTCTCTCTCACACACACACACACACACACACACACACACACACACACACACACACACAGGCTAGAGCTTAAATTATTTCGTTAACGTTTCGGCCTACACAGAACCCACCATCAGAGAGTCTAGCTTCACTGAGGAGCGATGCTTGAGGGAAAAGACGCAGCTATACCCAGCCGTCTCTATCATTTACTTGCGTTGGTTTAAGACAACACTTTCTTTACGCCAAGGAATTCCAGACAGAGCTTTAAATCACTACGAAAACACTGAAGGAAAAACACCAAGACACTGCACCTTGTCTCAGCCGTTTTAATTCAATATATAAGCTTCTGTTTGGGGACTGTCACATATATCACAACGTTTTAAGATTATGACGTGATATGCAGTTAGTGGTCTGTGGTGGCGGCCATCATCCACTCACTTGATGTAGTGTGGCCTACTTCTGCATCATCTTTATCATTCTTTTTCTGTGTCTGCCCTCCTCTCTTCCTATAATGCTGCCTACTTCTTCCTTCGTCTTTATCATTCTTTTTCTGTGTCTGCCCTCCTCTTTTCCTATTTCTCCCATCCTTCCTGTCACTTTTTATTGCTCTTCTTTCCTTTTCAGGTGGCTTTACATTGAGTGACAAGCCTAATGGTTTCCGGTGAGCCAGGAAACTATTTACAACGCTGGGTGGTAACCATATAACCAACCCATACGTGTACATGTCAACAAGTGGGTTGGCGGAGGGTTAGTGCCCCTCCCCGTAAAACAACTAACTCAAAGACAAACGGCCATCCCATGTGGGATTATGGTGTCTGGCTATAGATAGATAGACAGATAGTTAGACAGATGTGCAATTCTCCTTTGTTGTGCAGGCATCTCTTCAATTATGTCTTGCTGTTCTTGCATTTACTTGTACAACTGATCACAAGCTTACATTTATGATAGTTGTTCTCTACTGACTAAATTAATCTGCATATATTCTACTCCACCCTCACCAGAGTCGTGATGAAGTGTGCCCATAATCTTGACCATAGCATAAAAGTTTAGTAACTGGGGGAGAAAAAATCAACTTCTCATTTCCTAGGTTTCACATCAGTCTGGTTTACACAATCTTACAAACGCATTTACAGCACTCGTAGAC
>NC_136993.1:2000596-2025596 GCF_032717465.1 Coenobita brevimanus | reverse complement strand
TTTTGCTCCCATCTCCCTTCTCTCTCATTCCCTCCCACTCATCTTTGTCTCTCTGCTTCCTCACCCATTCTCTCTCTCTCTCTCTCTCTCTCTCTCTCTCTCTCTCTCTCTCTCTCTCTCTCTCTCTCTCTCTCTCTCTCTCTCTCTCTCTCTCTCTCTCTCTCTCCTTGCAACCCTCCTCCCTTTTACACTCATCGGGAATCTATACCTCAGTTCCCTCTCTTACCTGCAGTCTCTCTCTCTCTCTCTCTCTCTCTCTCTCTCTCGGCACAGTTTTATATATCTTTTCACATGTATTCCATTTTTTTTTTTCTTTTCATTGTTCTCTCTTTTTTCTTGCATCATTTTTTGCCTCCATAATTCTTTTTCTTTCTCCCCTCTCACAGTTATAATTTTTTGTCATTTTTTCTTATATATCTTTTTTCAAATCCTCATTTCATTTTTCCTTCTCTCCTCCACATCTTTTCTTTTCCTCCATCCCTCGTTCCCTCCCTCCCTCTTTCAAAATCTCTCTTCCTCTCTCCTTCTTCCTTCCTCCTTCCCTCCCTCCTTCCTTCCTTTTTTTTTTTTACCATCTCTCTCTCTCTCTCTCTCTCTCTCTCTCTCTCTCTCTCTCTCTCTCTCTCTCTCATACCTCCTAGCATATAGAGTACCACATAAAACTTACTCTCAACTATCAATAATTCTTCTATGCAGTTCCTCATTGATTCTTTTTTTCAATAAAGCATTTTACATTGATAGGTTAGGCTGTCAGATTGTTAGATTATATTAGAAAAGGTTAGATGAAGTTATTTTGTTAGTAGGCGAGGTTAGGTCAGTTTAGAATAGGTTAAATGGGGTTATATTGTTAGAAGGCGAGGTTAGGATCAGTTTAGAATGGGTTAGATGGAGTTATATTGTTAGAAGGCGAGGCTAGGGTCTGTTTAGAATAGGGTCAATTAGATAAGCATATTGTTAGATAAGGGTGTTAGATGTGTTAGGTAAAGTTAGATTGCCAAGGTGGGTTCATTCTCCCTCACTAATAACATCCAGCCTAAAGCCGCCTCTATTATATGCTCAGCTATTTAATTCAGCTTTCCATTTTACGGCTGCCTGGTTCTGTATGGGGGTAGGTGCTTAAGGCTGTGTTGTATGGTAGGGCGCACACACACACACACACACACACACACACACACACACACACACACACACACACACCACTTTCACCGACTCTCTCTCTCTCTCTTTCTCTCTGTCTGTCTCTCCTCTCTCTCTCTCTACCTTCCTCTCTCCTTCACTACAATCTTCTCTCCTTTATCTGAACCAGTTATTTCCTTATCTCCACTTACTCTTCTTTATCGTTATCTAATTCATCTTTATCTTTCTTTACTCTTTCTTTAGTCGCTGTTTTCTCCAGTCTAAACCCACTAGCCCACCAGGCGTCATTTGGTGCTATGGTTACCACCCGACGTACGAAATGGCATCCTAGTATTACAGGAACCCATTGAGCTTGACATTCAGTGTAGAGTTAACCTAAAGAAAGCACTACATCGAGTGAGTGGATGGTATGTGCCCTCAACACGAGCTAAAAACGCAGTCAGCTTTAACTTCTCCCAATTAGCATTCAGCATCATTTATCTATCTACTTATTTATCTATCTGTCTATGTATCTATCTATAGCCAGACGCCTTAATCCCGCAAGGGGTGGCCACAAACAAATCGCCTCCATGTCGCCTTGTTTCCTGCCATTTCGTTGCCCTCCTCCCAACGTACACCCCCTTCTCTCATATACCTCTACTCCATCCTTCCATCTCATCCTCAGTCTCTCTCTCTCCCTCTCCCTCTCTTCCCTCCACCTCACTCACATACGCTCTCCTGGTTAGTCTCTCACTCTCCATCCCCCAACTTTACACACACCCCTCTCTCATACACCTCCACTCCATCCCTCCATCTCATCCTCCCTCTCCCCCCCTCCACCTCACTCACACACACTCTCCTAGTCAGTCTCTCAATCTCCATCCCCCCAACTTACACCCCTCTCATATACCTCTCCACTCCGTCCCTCCACCTCACGCTCCCTCTCCCCCCCTCCACCTCACTCAAATACATTCTTCTAGTTAGTCTCTCACTCTCCATCCTCCCAACTTACACCCCACCCTCTCTCATACACCTCCACTCCATCCCTTCTTCACCCTTCCTCTCTCCCCCCTCCACCTCACTCATATACACTCTCCTAGTTAGTCTCTCACATTTATCCAGCTATTAAAAAGCTAATTTGCCGGGAGTGTTTAAATATACATAGCGTTAGGTGCATTACGGGCGGGAGGCAGAGTGGAATTAAATTGTATACATTAACAATTTATTCAATGGTCAATTTGGTACAGGTGTGAGAGGTGTGAGACTAATCAGTGAAGGTGGGCCTCTCTGTCTGTCTGTCTCTCTCTGTCTCTCTCTCTCTCTCTCTCTCTCACACACACCTGTCTCATCACATAATTGACTCATCACATACCTGTCTCACCCCACACCTGCCCCTCCCTTCCTCCCTCTCTCTCTCTCTCTTTCTTTCCCTGTGTGTGTGTGTGTGTGTAAGTGTGTGTGTGTGTGTGTGTGTGTGTGTGTGTGTGTGTGTGTGTGTGTGTGTGTGTGTGTGTGTGTGTGTGTGTGTGTGTGTGTGTGCGTGCGTGTGTGTGCGTGCGTGTGTGTGTGTGTGTGTGTGTGTGTGTGTGTGTGTGTGTGTGTGTGTGTGTGTGTGTGTGTGTGTGTGTGTGTGTGTGTGTGTGTGTGTGTGTGTATTTATGTATGGGTGTATATATATGAAAGAAATGAGAATATATGTGCATCAACAATTATATAAACGTGCATGTGTGTATATATGTAGCCTATGTACGCATGTGTATGTATGTGCATATGAAAGAAATGAGAATCTATGTGCAACAAGAACATAAACGCAATTCCCATCCACTCAGGCTAACAATTGTATAAACAGGGTCATGTTGCACAGATATCGCCACATTGCATGACCTAGTTCACTAATGCATCATATATTCAACATTTATTGCTAACGATACGGTACCTCTATCACACCAATCATATCTATCTATCTATCTATATTTATCTATCTATTTAAACATTAAACTTTACTATCCCTGACTTTAATTGATAGTTTTTTTTTTATTATATTCTTTCCTTTCCAAACAGCCACGAGAGTACTAGCGGGCCTGTTGCTGTTTGCTTTCCTTTGTACTCATCATTATTATCACCGCCATTATAATCATCGTCATTATCATCATCATCATTTTGCCTCCGCCTACATATGGGGGAGGAGGCATTGAATGATTGCTCTGTCCGTGCGTGCGTGCGTGGATTTGCGTGTGCGTGCGTGGGTTTATGTGGGCGTGCGTGGGTCCGTAACACTTTTGTAGGCGTGATATTTCCTGAACCTATCCACGGATTTCAACTACACTTTCGTCAGTTATACAGTATGAAGGGACGATGAAGTGATTAGGTCAGCTAGGTCAAGGGGTCAAAGGTCAAGGTCATACGGGGTCGACTTAGTTTATCCTTGTGGGCGCGACATCTCCTGAACCCCTCGACGGATTTCCACCAAACTTTTGTCAGTGATACAGTATGAAGGGACGATGAAGTGATTAGGTCAGCTAGGTCAAGGGGTCAAAGGTAAAGGTCATATGGGGTCGACTTAGTTTATCTTTAGAGTCATTTGAACCCACAGTGAACCCTGTCATGGAAGACATATGGCGAATCAGTTTTAATGATCATCAGCATCCTCATTATCTTTCTCCATCTCGTCCTACACATCCTCATCCTCATCAATACTTTAATCATCATCATCACTATCATTATCCTCCTCCATCTCTTCATCATTATCATCACTATCATCATCCTCTATCTCATCATCATCATCATTATCATCACTATCATCCTCTTCTCCATCTCATCATCATCATCATCATCAATACTTTAATCATCATCATCACTCTCATGATTCCTCTCCATCTCATCATCATCATCATCACCATTACTTTAATCATCATCATCACTCTCATGACCCTCCTCCATCTCATCATCATCCCAATTCTACTTCATCAAATGCATGGGTCTCACCAACTCGATGCAAAGAGTCCTGCTTGACAAAGAAAGTTTTAACATTCTCTTTACCTTCTTCGATCTCACCTATTTAACTCTCATGCCTCTCTCTCTCTCTCTCTCTCTCTCTCTCTCTCTTCCTTTGTTTTTATATTTCCTTTTCATTTCTTATTCATTTCCTTTTTGTAACCAGCATTTTCTTACATTTTCTTTAATTCCAAGCACCTTTTACTCAGCGATTTATTTCTGGATACGACTGGTTAATATAATTTTGTACCTTATGTAGAGTATGGGGATATTAGAATCATTTAAGCGACACAAAATACGAAAGTGACGCACAATAAACAAAATAAATCGCTTAGGAAGAGGTGTTAGGGAGCTTCTTTAACCTACGAGGGTGCAGGTTTAAATGCCATCTGTCTCCCTCATTATCTTCTCTCCCTTTCTTTATTTTTTTTAATTACTTTATTTCTACCTCCCTCATTATCTCTCTCCATCTCTTTACTTTCATATTTTTGATTTACTTCCTCCCTCAATACTCCTCATTAAGCTTGACTCCTTCCTTCTCGCAGTTTATTTGTTCAGTCTCAGTCCTCCCCTTCTCTTCCCCGACCTTCTGGAGTCTCCCCCTTCCCTTCCCCGACCTTCTTGAGTCTTCCCCTTCCCTTCCCCTACCCTCCTCAGTCCCCCCTTCCCTTCCCCCTGCCTTCATAGTCCCCCCTTCCCTTTCCCCTGCCTTCATAGTCCCCCCTTCCCTTTCCCCTGCCTCTTCAGTCCCCCCTTCCCTTTCCCCAGCCTTTCCAGTCCCCCCTTCCCTTTCCCTACCCTCCTAAGTCCCCACTTCCCTCTCCCCAGCCTTTCCAGTCCCCCCTTCCCTTTCCCTACCCTCCTAAGTCCCCACTTCCCTTTCCCCAGCCTTTCCAGTCCCCCCTTCCCTTTCCCTACCCTCCTAAGTCCCCACTTCCCTTTCCCCAGCCTTTCCAGTCCCCCCTTCCCTTTCCTTACCCTCCTTAGTCCCCTCTTCCCTTCCCCTACCCTCCTTCTTCCCCCCTTTCCTCCCCTTCACTGCTGGTCCAATGCAAACTCTCTCTCCTTCCTTCACCCTTCAGTTAACTTCAATGAGATACTGACTTCCTCCCTCTTCTGTCCTACCTCCTTTCATCATTCTCTGCCTGTCTGTCTGTCTGTCTCTGTCTCTCTCCCTCCCTTTCTCTCTCTCAGCAAATGTTCAGTTCTTTCTCTCCCTCCCTTTCCCCTTCTCCTTCCCTTTCCTGTTCCTCCATCTTTTCCTCCTTTCATCATTTTTCTCACCCCTTATTTTCTTTCTCCTCATATCACTTCCTTCCCTTCTCCCCTCTTCCTCCTCCTCCTCAGTCACCCCTTCTTCCTTTTCCCCCTCCTCCTCCTTCTCCTCTTCCTTTTCCTTCTCTCCTCTCTTCCCTCCTCTCACCTCCTCCTCAGTCACCCCTTCTTCCTTTTCCCCCTCCTCCTCCTTCTCCTCTTCCTTTTCCTTCTCTCCTCTCTTCCCTCCTCTCACCTCCTCCTTCCTTCTCTCATTTCTTCCTCTCTTTCTTCTATTTTATCTCAACAGCCCTGATGCCTCTCCTCTCACTTTCTTCCTCATCCTTTCTCACTTTCTCTTCCTTCTCCCTCTGCTCTCTCCTCCCTCATTTTCCTCATCCTCCTCTTTCACTCTCCCCTCCTCCTTCTCCCTATAATCCCCCCACCCTCCCTCACTTTCTTCCTCCTCCTCCTCCCTCGCTTTCCCCTCTTCCTATTCCCTCTAGTTTCTCCTCTCTCACTTTTCTCTTCCTCTCTTACACTATCCTCCTCCCTCTCCATCTACTCTCTACTCCCTCGCTTTCGTCCTCTTCCTCCTCCTTCACTTTCCCCTCTCTCCCTTCCCCCTCCTATTTCTCCTCCCTCACTTTCTCCTCTCCCTTCTCCTTCCTATTTCTCCTCCCTGACTTTCCCCTCTCCCTTCCCCCTCCTATTTCTCCTCCCTGACTTTCCCCTCTCCCTTCTGTTTCTCCTCCCTGACTTTCCCCTCTCCCTTCTGTTTCTCCTCCCTGACTTTCCCCTCTCCCTTCTGTTTCTCCTCCCTGACTTTCCCCTCTCCCTTCTGCTTCTCCTCCCTGACTTTCCCCTCTCCCTTCTCCCTCCTATTTCTCCTCCCTCACTTCCCCCTCTCCCTTCTCCCTCCTATTTCTCCTCCCTCACTTTCCCCCCTCTCCCTTCTCCTTCCTATTTCTCCTCCCTCACTTTCCCCTCTCCCTTCTCCCTCCTATTTCTCCTCCCTCACTTTCCCCTCTCCCTTCTCCCTCCTATTTCTCCTCCCTCACTTTCCCCTCTCCCTTCTCCCTCCTATTTCTCCTCCCTCACTTTCCCTTCTCCCTCCTATTTCTCCTTCCTGACTTTCCCCTCTCCCTTCTCCCTCCTATTTCTCCTCCCTCACTTTCCCCTCTCCCTTCTGTTTCTCCTCCTTCACTTTCCTCCCCTCTCCTTGCCCCCTCCTATTTCCCTTCCCTCACTTTCCCCTCTCCCTCCTATTTCTCCTCCCTGACTTTCGCCCCCCTCTCTCCTTCTAACAAACACAATCACATATGCCACAAAGAGAAGCTTTATAGGTGAAGTTGTAATGAAGTAATAGGAGCACTATCAGATGTAGATGGAACTGTTTTGAGAGGAGTACAAAGAGGAATACAAAGGGGTACAAATGCCAGCCAGGTACAGTACACACATTGATCAGGACTAGCGTGTAATTTTGAGAAAGCATCATTCGATCATCCCTTTACGTTCTTCATGATAGATATTGGTATGGATGAGTGTGTGTGTGTGTGTGTGTGTGTGTGTGTGTGTGTGTGTGTGAGAGAGAGAGAGAGAGAGAGAGAGAGAGACTACTTCTTGGTTGTGTTGACTCCCTGTTCTTATAATTGGCATCTGTGTCCCCCTGAGGGTCAAATTTGGGGGGGTAAACAGGCCAGGCGTCACTACCACCAGACACCACCACCACCACCACCATCACCATCACCACCACCACCACCATCATCATCGTCACCACAACCACCACCACCATCACCATCATCACTATCACCACCACCACCACCATCACACCACGATCACCACCAGACCTCACCACCACCACCATCACCACCACCACCATCATCATCATCATCATCATCATCATCATCATCATCACCACCACCAGACCTCACCACCACCACCATCACCACCACCACCACCACCATCATCATCATCATCATCATCATCATCACCACCACCAGACCTCACCACCATAACCACGACCACCACATCCACCACACCATTACCAAAATCCACACCAACTTTCACCACCACCCTCCTCACCACCACAAAAATATTTCACCACACCACCACCACAGCCCTCACCACCACACTCTAATTGCCAAGTTGATGCAAATGACGGAAAGTGGGGCCTAAATTACAAACCCGGGAGAGAAGTGGGAAAAGAAAGAAAGCAAGAAAGAAAGAAAAAAAGGCTTCTTGCTTTTCTATGCTTCCTCCCAGCTTGTTATAGTCTCTCGCTCTCTCTCTCTCTCTCTCTCTCTCTCTCTCTCTCTCTTATGCCTTCTTTTTGTGCAATTTTTCTCTTCCACTTTGCAACCGCTCTCGCCATTCTTAAACTATTCCTTCCTCTCTCTCTCCTTTCTTCCTCTTTTTAATCTTTTTTCTTTCTCTATTTTTTGCTAAAGTTCTTCTATTTTCACACACACACACACACACACACACACACACACACACACACACACACACACACACACACACACACACACACACACACACACACACACACACACACACACACTCATGCAGAATTTCTCTCCAATATCACACACACACACACACACACACACACACACACACACACACACACACACACACACACACACACACTCAGGCAGAATTTCTCTCCAATATCACACACACACATACAAAGATACAGCATTTCTCTCCAACACCTCACACACACACACACACACACACACACACACACACACACACACACACACACACACACACACACACACACACACAAAGATACAGCATTTCTCTCCAACACCACATACACACACACACACACATACACACACACACACACACACACACACACACACACACACACACACACACACACACACACACACACACACACACACACACACACGCAACTTCCGCTCTCTGACTCCCTCACTCTCTTCTGTTTCTCAGTTTTCACATTTCTTCACCCTGTCGCTGTTTCACATGCCTTCATCTTCCTTCTTATTTCTTCGTCTGTCTTTTGTAACCTCCTTTCCCTCTCTTATTTACCCTATGTTAATATTCTTTTTCTTTTTCTGCCTCTTATTAACGTCTCTTCTTTGCAGCTGTCTATCTATCTATTGCCAGGCGCCTTAATCCCGTAAGGGGTGGCCACAAACATATCGCCTCCATGTCGCCCTGTCCCCTGCCATTTCCCTGCCCTCCCCCAACGTACACCTCCCACTCTCATATACCTCTCTACTCCATCCCTCCACCTCATCCTCGGCCTCCCTCTCCCTCTCCACCCCTTCACCTCACTCACAAACACTCCTCGTTTGTCTCTCACTCTCCATTCCCCCAACATACACCTCCTCTCTCATATACCTCTCTACTCCATCCCTCCATCTCATCCTCGGCCTCCCTCTCCCTCATCCCCCCCCCACTTCATTCACACTCCTCGTTTGTCTCTCACTCTCCATTCCCCCAACTTACACCCCCTCTCTCATATACCTCTCTACTCCTTCCCTCCATCTCATCCTCTGCCTCCCTCTCATCCCCCTCCACCTCACCCATACTCTCCTTGTCAGTCACTCACTCTCCATTCGTTACACGGTTTATTATTACGACTGAAGGATAACTAGGATACACTTGTTCCATTGAAGACATGAAGACGTTTTGGGGAATATCTCAAAGCTGTCTAGTTTTAATAACATCTTCTAACTTAAAATAATGTGGAAATAGATAAGAACAAATAGCATAGACATCGTTGAGAAAGAAGATACTGTTTTATCTATCTATCTATCGCCAGACGCCATAATCTCGTAAGGGGTGGCCATTTGACTTTGAGTTATTTGTTTTACGGGGAGGGGCACTAACTCTCCACCAACCCACTTGCTGACACGTAGGAAACACGTATGGTTTGGTTATATGGTTACCATCCAGCGTCGTAAATGGTTTCTTGGCTTACAGGAAACCATTTGGCTTGTCACTCAATGTAAAGCCACCTGTAAAGGAAAGAAAAGCAACAAGAAGTGACAGGAAAGATGGGAGAAATAGGAAGAGAGGAGGGCAGGCAGAAAGAAGAATGATAAAGGCTAAGGAAGAAGTAGGCAGCACTACATCAAGTGAGTGGATGATGGTCGCCACCACCTACCACTTTTTTATCTCCTGGTTATTGACAAACATATTTTTCTTCCCCATACCTTAAAGACAAAATTGTTTACGTGTGAAAGGCGTGAAATATGCTCCGTGTTTACCTCGTTAAGGTGTGGTTGTGTCTTGTCAATAAAGGAGAAATCTTTACTGGGGAGAGAGAAGAGTGGAGGAGTCAAAATCTTGCTGGATAAGCGCACAGGTGTAAAAAGGTAATTCCCACCCTCCTTCCGCCTCGTTTCCACCTGAGGGTAAACACACACAGGTAATACACACGCAAGTAGGTGCACAGATACGTACACACAGGTAGATACACACGCAAGTAGGTGCACATATACGTACACACAGGTAGATACACATGCAGGTAGGTGCACACATACACGTACACACAGGTAGATACACATGCAAGTAGGTGCACATAATTATACGTACACACAGGTAGATACACATGCAAGTAGGTGCACATACAGGTACACACAAGTAGGTGCACATACAAGCACACTCAAACACATGCACACTATTCCCTTGTAACTCAGTATTCGTAGGAGAAATCTCTCTCTCTCTCTCACTCTCTCTCTCTCTCTCACTCTCTCTCTCTCTCCTTTCTTTCTTTCTTTCTTTCTTTCTTTCCTCCTCCCTCTCACCACAAGACAACATTGTGGAGAAATAAGTGACTGATATGCCCGTGTATGTTGTGTAAATATTGACTACGTGCAAATAACCCATTCTGCCTAATTGCACGAGAAGAGAAGGAAGTATTGTGGTGTTTTGTGTGTGTGTGTGTGTGTGTGTGTGTGTGTGTGTGTGTGTGTGTGTGTGTGTGTAAAATAAGATGATAATGATGATGGCGATGAAGTGAAAAATAAAAGCAAGTGGTAGAGAGAGAGAGAGAGAGAGAGAGAGAGAGAGAGAGAGAGAGAGAGAGAGAGAGAGAGAGAGAGAGAGAGAGAGTGTAAACTGATGCATATGTACTCACCCACTCCTTCCCCTTCCTGGTCTCCCTTTTAACACATTACCAGGAATTAAAAGGAAAATTAATATTAAGAACGATTTTATTCTGATTCTGAGAGCGAGAGACTAACGAGGAGAGTGTATGTGAGTGAAGTGGCGGGGGGGTGAGGAAGGGGGAGGCTGAGGATGAGATGGAGGGATGGAGTGGAGAGGTGTATGAGAGAGGGGAGTGTGAGCTGGGGGAAGGACAGTGAAATGGCGGGGGACAGGCCGACATGGAGGCGATTTGTTTGTGGCCACCCCTTACGGGATTAAGGCGTCTGGCAATAGATAGATAGAAGGATTAGCACACCTCTAACTAGGCGTAAACTTTCAAACTCTCCATGTAGAATCTTAGCAGGGTGTAATACTAGAATATGATGCTAGTCACGAAGAAGTGCTATGGAAAGGATGAAGAGATTATATTTGGGTTTTTCTAGAGTTAGGTGAAATATGCTGCAAAAAGAAGAAAAATACCACAACTACCAACATTATAACCACCACACTTACCACAACTACCACCACCACCACAACTACCACCGTAACTTTATCAACATCAACTATCACAACCACACAACCACCATCATGACACCTACCAGCTACTCACCACACACACAACCAGAGCTACCACCATCCTCACCACAACTACCACCATTACAAGCACCACACCCACCACCATCCATTTACCATACCACCAATACCACCACAATCCTCATCACAACTACCATCATTACAACCACCACCCACTCACCACCACCCTCACCACCACCCTCACCACCACAATTCTTCCCACCACCACCACCCTCACCACCACAATTCTTCCCACCACCACCACCCTCACCACCATAGTTCTTCCTACCACCACCACCCTCACCACCACAGTTCTTCCTACCACCACCACCCTCACCACCACAATCCTTCCTACCACCACCACCCTCACCACCACAATCCTTCCTACCACCACCACCCTCACCACCACCACCACCACCACAATTCTTCCTACCACCACCACCCTCACCACCACCACCACCAGCACCACCACCCTCACACCACAATTCTTCCCACCACCACCACAACCACCACAGTTCTTCCTACCACCACCACCCTCACCAACACACTTACCCCAACCACAAAAACTACCACAATCTCCCTGCCAGAACCACCACCAAACCAGGCATCACGACAGGCGATGAGGGCGAAACATTAGGAAAAACAGCTAAGCAAATTGGAACTCCCACTCTCGCTTCCACAACAATGTCCGAAATTATTTGACACAGGACGAAAATTAATGCAAAAACTTCCTGACGAAAAACTCCACAATTACACACACACACACACATACACACACACACACAAAACACAAGGGGAAAAAAAATTACCTGGGAAAAACAATAAAACATCTGCTTGGGTTTTTAATTAAGGTCTATCCATCTATAGCCCGACGCCCTACTCCCGCAAAAGGGTGGCCGCAGACAAAACGCCTCCAAGTCGCTCTGTCACCCACCACTTAACTGCCCTCCCCCCAGCTCACTCCCCCCTCCCTCATTTAAGGTGAAGGGGGATTTTAAGGATGCTGGAAAAAAAAATGCTGAATTTCTTGATGGCTTGTCATCAAAATATATCTTCGCCTCTCTCTCTCTCTCTCTCTCTCTCTCTCTCTCTCTCTCTCTCTTTCTGAAAAATACACTCGTAATGAAGGGGTTAACACTGACGAAGAAAGAACTACTACACAATTTAGGAAAAAAATGCTGAAAGTGACATTACTGAAGGGATGCAACTCTATGAGAGAGAGAGAGAGAGAGAGAGAGAGAGAGAGAGAGAGAGAGAGAGAGAGAGAGAGAGCGTCCCGGTACTCACACAAGCGGGTGAATAATGTTACCCATTTGCAATTACATTACTTTGAGTTACATTAAACATACGTATGTTTTTGACCTCGTCTGGCCTCGGGGCAACAGAGAAGAGGGGAGGGGGGGTAAGAGTGCGTTGGTAGAAGCGGGAGGAGGGGAGATGAGGGGAAGGAGGATGGGGGGGAGAATGAGGAAGAGGAAGAGGAGGAGGAGTAGGAGAGGAGGGGACGGGAAGAGAGGGGAGAGGGGGATAAGAATGCATTGTTAGAAGAGGAAGGAGGGGAGAATGAGGAGGAAGGGAGGGGAGGGGAAGACAGGGGAGAATGAGGAAGAGGAGGAGGGGGAGAGGAAGAGAAGGTAGGAAGAGAGAGGAGGGAGGGAGAGAAGGGGCAAGATGGTGAACTGGGAGCGGAATAGGAGGTAGGAAGTGAGAAGAGGGAGGGGTAAGGGCAGGCAGTACAAGGAGGAGAGGAGAAGGGGAAAGAAGGGAGAGGAGACAGAGGCGAAGAGGAGGGGGGAGGAGACAAGAGAGGGGAAGAGGGAGGGGGAGAGAACACCGGAGGGAGATGGGGAGAAGGGGAGAGGGAGGGGGTGAAAAGAAGACAGATAGCCCCCACGAGAGCCTGGACACAAGAGCATATACTTAACTAAATTCTCTGTCGCTTCACAATTGCACACGATACAAGCGAGGTATCGTTATTTAACACTGTAGCTGTGGACAAAAAGAGGAATTGCTGTTATTCTGTGTGTGTGTGTGTGTGTGTGTGTGTGTGTGTGTGTGTGTGTGTGTGTATGTGTGTCTGCTCCCCACCTCTCTCTCTTCCCCTGTGTGTGTGTGTGTGTGTGTGTGTGTGTGTGAGGGGGGGGGTACTCTAGGAAGCGGGCGTTTCTGTCAATTTGTAGTACTTTATGGCATCGCTTCAGCACCAGCTAGACTTATCCTCTCTCTCTCTCTCTCTCTCTCTCTCTCTCACACACACACACACACACACACACACACACACACACACACCACACTCGCTGGTGCAGTGGCAACGCTCTCGCTTGCCAACTGGTGGACGGGAGTTCGCGCCTCGCTCAGGTTGCGAAAAGTTTCACTGACAAAGTGGGTGGTTACTGTCCCCCTTGAGCAAGGGGACGGGTGTGTGCGTGTGTGAAGGTCACAGCCTTGCCCTTAGATCGGACTATATGAGCTCTCAGCTCCCTTCCGGGAGGGTAAAAAGCTGACGATCACGATATTCAAGTGATCCTGACCGACCCGGTGAATTACACACACACACACACACTGACTCTAGTTTTTCCAGCCTCGTTTAAAAAGGCTTCAGAATTCTTGCACGCGTCGGCCTTGGTCACTATCCACGCGGCTATCCACGCTGCTCGATCTCTGGCAGCCTCCCTATTCAGTCCCTTATCAATGAGGTCACACACTACACATGATTTTTAAGGTCGAACTTTCACGAACCTAACCATCCAATCAGGTCATTGCTAGTGGTGGTGTTAGTGTCCTCGCCATTGTCCGCTGCTCGATCTCTGGCAGCCTCTCTAATCAGCCCCTTATCCCTGAGGCCACACTCAATGACCACACAATTCTAAAGTCAGCCTATCTTCCACGAACCTAACCATCCAACGAGGCCAGTGTTAGTGGTGGTATTAGTGTTGGTGTCCTCGAGAAAATGTCCTCGTCAGTGTCCTCGCATCAGTGTCCTCGTCAGCTGGAATTTACGTCCAAACACAGGGCAATCCTCGAGGCCACGGAATTTAATGAAAACTTTCTACCTTTTAATTAATGGCCCAAGTTTGTGTAGGAGGCGAGTGAAATAATTCATGGAAGCTAAATGCAGGTGGGATGAATAGCCTCCACCTGGATGGTACCTGAGTGGGGTGGGCCAGAGGGAGGTGGGGTGGGACATGGGTGAGATGGGGTGTGGTGGGGTGGGGTGGAGAGGAGTAAAGTAGAATGGAGCGGGGTGGGGTGGGGTAGGGTGTGGTGTGGTGGGACGCGGTGTGGTGTGGTGTGGTGTGGGGCGCGTTGTGGTGGGGGTGAGGTGAGGTGGGTGCGTTAGGAGGGGTATTGAGATAGGTGGATTGGTAAGGTTAGGTGGGTGTGTGGGTGGGGTGAGAGGGAGATGAGGTGGAGTGATAGAGTGGATTAGGAGGGTAGGTAGAGTCTAGTGGATGCACTATACGCGAAAGGGTGAGGGGTGAGTTAGTGGGGTGTGGGTGAATGCGGAGTGGGGTGTGGGGGTTGACCGAGTGGGGTGGTGGTTAAAGCAGAGTGTAAGAAGTGGGTGAGGAATGGGGTAGGGTGGGGTGATGTGGAGTGTGGCAAGGTGAGAAGTGGATGAGTGTGTAGGGTGAGAGAACTGGGGTAGGCTTAGGTCTAGGAAGGAGGGAGATGGAAGGGTGACGTAGGTGAGGGTGAGGGAAGTGTGTGTATAAAGTGTGAAGTGAGGGTTGGAAGTGAAGTAGGGTGAGGGGGAAGGATCTGGAAGTGCAGGGTGAGTACAGTAAGCTTGACAGATGCAGCCTAAGTGTGGGGAGTGGGTAAGGGAGAAGTGTGGGGCAGGGTGTGTAGGGTGTAAGTTGGTGTGGGGGTGAGGGAGGTGTGGGTAAGTGCAGTGAGGGATTTGTTTGGTGGGGTGAAGGGGATGTGAAGTGTGGGGGTGAGGAAGGGAGTTGGGTGGGTGGAGGGTGAAGTGTGTGTGTGTGTGTGTGTGTGTGTGTGTGTGTGTGTGTGTGTGTGTGTGTGTGTGTGTGTGTGTGTGTGTGTGTGTGTGTGTGTGTGTGTGTGTGTGTGTGAGAGAGAGAGAGAGAGGAATGCTGGTGACGATGGGGATATGAGAGCTAGAGAGAGATGCATTACAGGAAAGGAATGCCGAATATGGAGACGTTATGAGAGAGAGAGAGAGAGAGGAGAAAAATGACAAAAAACAATCCTAGTGTTACTCAATTAATTGCCATAGTTACTTTCTTTCTCTCTCTCTCTCTCTCTCTCTCTCACGCACACATCGTTTCTCAGCCTACATTTTTCACACCTTCCTCTAGCTTCATATTCCTTCCCTCACATCCTCTCTCTCTCTCTCTCTGTCTCTCTCTCTCTCACCCTTTCCTCAGCCCATTATTATCAAGTCGTCAATGAAAGGCCTCTGACCCAGCCCATCCCCCCTTGTCTTCCGTGCACTAAAAACAAATGATATCTCTCTCCTCTCCTCCTCTTCTCTCCTGTCCTTTCTCCTCTTCTTCTCTCTTCTCCCCTCTCCTTTCTCTTCTTCTCTCCTCTCCTCTCTTTTCTTTCTTCTATTCCCTTGTCTATCCACATCTTGTTTTGATCTGTCATTATTTTTCTTCTCGTCTCTCATCGTCCTTCTCTCCTCATTTCTCTTCTCTCCTCTCTCCAGTCTCCTCCCTTATCCTCCTCCATATTCTCTCCTCACCCTCTCCTCTCCTCACCCTCTCACTCCTTCCTCAGGCCATTATTTCCAGGCCATCAATGAAAGACCTCCGACCTAGCTCACCCTCCTCGTCTTTTACGCCACCAAAACAAAAGGAATATCCCCTATGCCTCTCCATACACACTGCTTTGTAGGATTAGCCTCTCTCCTCTCTTCTTCTCTTTTCTTCTCTCCTCTCCTCTCTTCTCTACACTTTCTTCTCTCCTCTTGTGCTCTCTTCTTCCTACTTTTTTCCTCTCTTCTCCCTCCTCTCCGCTTTCCTTCTTCTCTCGTCCTCTCTCCTTTTCTTTTCTTCTCCATCCTCTCCTCTTCTCTTCTTTTCTCTTCCCTCCCCCTTCCTCCTCTCCTATGTCCTCCCACCCTTTTCCAGCACATCCTCTCCCCTCCCTCTATAACACTCCCCCCTCTTCACTTCAGGACCTTCCCCTCCCCTTCACCATTCCTCCCAAACTCCTTCCCCTCTACTTTGTTACCCTACAGTGCCACCCCCTTCCCCTTCCCCCTCTTCTTCCCTTTCCCCTTCCCCTTCCTTTTCTCTCCTCACACCAGCATCCTTTCACTCCTCTTTTCTCCCTCCTAAATCTTTCCTTCCTCCCTTCCCTCCAACACTCTCCCTCCCTCTCTCTCTCTCCAAGCACTTTTCCTCTCCTCCCCCCTCTCCTTCCCACTCCGCTACCTCTCCCCCTTCTCTTCTACCTCTCTCACCCCTCTTCTTCCCTTTCCTCTACCTCTCTCCCCCTCTTCCACCTCCTCTACCTCTCTCTCCCCCCCTCTTCCTTCTCCTCTACCTCTCTCTCTCCCCCTCTTCTTTCCTCTACATCTCTCTCCCCCTCTTCTCTACCTTTCTCTTCTCCCATTCTTCCCTCTCCTCTCCCTTTCTTCCCTCTCCTCTACTTCTCTCCCCCCTCTCCCCTTCTGCACTCTTCCCCTCCCCTCTCCCTCCCTTTCCCCTACCGCACCCCCCATACAGCACCTCCTCCTTTCTCTCAGCATCATCTCTGCCTCTTCACAACCATCCATTCCTTTCAGACCTTCCTCTCCTGTTTCTTTGCTCCTTTTTCAACACGTCTTTCCTTTTATCTTAACACACAGACACACACACACACACACACACACACACACACACACACACACACACACACACACGGTGATATATTTGAATACATATAAACTCTCTCTCTCTCTCTCTCTCTCTCTCTCTCTCTCTCTCTCTCAATTTATCTACACGTTCTAGAGCGTCTTAGTAATATCTATCTAAGACAATAGATATCTTTACCATACAAAACAACTTACCCCTTTACACACTCTCTCTCTCTCTCTCTCTCTCGCAACAAAAATCCTCACTATCAACAATTACTCAAAAAACAAAGAACTGGAATACGATAGGTCCCTAACACCTCTTCCTTAGCGATTTATCTTTGAATGTGGATGGTAAATATCCTATGGTACGGTATTTATGTAGAGTAAGGTGACATTGGATGGATTTATTTAACACAAAAGTGGACAATGGTGAAATAAACAAAATAAATCGCTTAAGAAAAGGTGTATGGTATTGAATATGGTGATAATGGATGGATTTTTTAACACACAAGAGGACAGTATGGTGTAACAGGCAAAATAAATCGCTTAGGAAAAGGTGTATGGTATTTACGCAGAGTATGGTGATACTGGCTGGATTTTTTAACACAGAAGAGGACAGTATGGTGTACTAAGCAAAATAAATCGCTTAGGAAAAGGTGTATGGTATTTACCCAGTATGGCGATAAAGCAGACATTTACTTAAGACAGATGAGGAGAATAAGGTGTAACAGGCAAAATAAATCGCTTAAGAAAAAGTGTTAGGGGACTTCCTTAACCAACGATTATTTACAAAGTCCAAAGTAAGATTAGTTAACACACCTGCTCTATACGCTGCTGTTTATACATTAGCACTATACCTAATGTTCTTTCTTCCCTCTTTCTTCTACAGGTGACTTTACACTCCCTCTTCTGCCTTTCTTTCCTTCATTCTTTCCTCTTCCATCTGCCTGTGGGTGACTCTGCACTGAGTGACAAGCCAAATGGTTTCCTGTACACCAGGAAACCATTTACTACGCTGGGTGGTAACCATATAACCAAATTATGGCGCCTGGTGGTTTAGTGGGTAATTACGGCGCTCCAATCGGATTAAGCCGGTGAAGGATTATATCCAAGGGGTGGTTGGGGTTTACTGCTCACGTAATGCCTCTCAGGGATGAGAGAGGCTGGTCACTCTCATCTTAAATGTCAGGACCAACTTGCCTAGCCCCGGGTTCCTACACTCCTCATGGGGCGACATAGGATTGGACGATGGATGGATGGATGGATTATACAATAGCACTATACCCACGTTTATAATATTGCACTATACCAAGCTGTTTATTCAATTGCACTATACTCTGATGTTTATAGCACTGTACCTTGATGTTTATAGCACTGTACCCTGATGTTTACAGCACCGTACCTTGATGTTTACAGCACTGTACCCTGATGTTTATAGCACTGTACCTTGATGTTTACAGCACTGTACCTTGATGTTTATAGCACTGTACCTTGATGTTTATAGCACTGTACCTTGATGTTTATAGCACTGTACCTTGATGTTTACAGCACTGTACCTTGATGTTTATAGCACTGTACCCTGATGTTTATAGCACTGTACCTTGATGTTTACAGCACTGTACCTTGATGTTTACAGCACTGTACCCTGATGTTTATAGCACTGTATCTTGATGTTTACAACACTGTACCTTGACGTTTATAGCACCGTACCTTCATCTTCATAGCACCATACCTTGATGTCTATGCCTCACCTGACATCAGTAGTTCAAGGTGTACAGAATCCACAGTGACATCGTTCTGCCCTCCCCACCAAACTGATGGCAATTTCGGTGAAGTAAAAAAAGTCAAATCGTGTGCCCAACAAGTGACCAGAATTACAATGAACATCCCACCTGCCTGAACTAAATTGTGCCTCGCCTGGGTGGTACGTAACATTTTATTTTATCTGACTTATCCAGTGTTGATGAAAGGGCATTTAACTTATTTACTAGGAGGGGTGGCGCTGACAAGGGGGCCTGTGTGTGTGTGTGTGTGTGTGTGTGTGTGTGTGTGTGTGTGTGTGTGTGTGTGTGTGTGTGTGTGTGTGTGTGTGTGTGTGTGTGCTATGTGCGTGTGTGAGTGAGTGTACAAATTAAGATGAAATCTGTGGCGTCCACCCGGGAACCAAACTTCCTAGTATTCTCTGCACCTCGCCGTGGGAAGGATCCAGGCTCGACCCAAGTGAGACCTCCACATCGACAGAGCTCTTCCTCCGTACTAAGGGATCTTTGTATGTGGGATGTTAGGAGTGTATGCGGCATGTGTTAGGAATGTTAGGAGTGTATGCGGCACGTGTTAGGAATGTTAGGAGTGTATGCGGCATGTGTTAGGAATGTTAGGAGTGTATGCGGCATGTGTTAGGAATGTTAGGAGTGTATGCGGCACGTGTTAGGAGTGTAATGTGTTAGGAGTGTATGCGGCACGTGTTAGGAGTGTAATGTGTTAGGAGTGTATGCGGCATGTGTTAGGAGTGTGATGTGTTAGAAGTGTATGCGGCACGTGTTAGGAGTGTAATGTATTAGAAGTGTATGCGGCACGTGTTAGGAGTGTAATGTGTTAGGAGTGTATGCGGCATGTGTTAGGAGTGTAATGTATTAGAAGTGTATGCGGCACGTGTTAGGAGTGTAATGTGTTAGGAGTGTATGCGGCACGTGTTAGGAGTGTAATGTGTTAGGAGTGTATGCGGCACGTGTTAGGAGTGTAATGTATTAGAAGTGTATGCGGCACGTGTTAGGAGTGTAATGTGTTAGGAGTGTATGCGGCATGTGTTAGGAGTGTGATGTGTTAGGAGTGTATGCGGCACGTGTTAGGAGTGTAATGTATTAGAAGTGTATGCGGCACGTGTTAGGAGTGTAATGTGTTAGGAGTGTATGCGGCATGTGCTAGGAGTGTAATGCTGTATGGTAGTGTAATGTTGTATGGTAGTGAGACCTGGGCAGTAAAGGAAGAGGATAGTCACTGGCTCAAACGTAAAGAAATGACAGTAATTAGGTGGATGTGCAGCGCGTTCCTGGGTGTGAGGCCTGGACCCACCATCATAACTACTGTCATCATCATCACCACCACCACCACCATCATCATCATCATAACCACTATTATCATCTCCACCACCACCACCACCATCATCCTCATAACGACTATCATCATCATCATCATCACCACCACCATCATCCTCATAACCACTATCATCATCATCATCATCACCACCACCATCATCATCACCCAATTACTCATAAAAGTGGGTGAGTAGGATCAGGAAATAGGGACATGAAACACAGAACAATTATCAACATACTCCATGTGAAATGGGCCATGCATCCATCCACTCATCAAACTGAGCTGCACGCTAGTTTAACAAAAATATATCAAGTATTTGCATAAAGGGCTGTAGGAGGGAGTGGAGGGTGTGGGGAGAGTGGAGAGGGTGGGGAGAGAGTGGGGGTGTGGGGAGAGAGTGGAGGGTGTGGGGAGAGAGTGGAGGGTGTGGGGAGGGAGTGGAGGGAATGGGGAGAGAGTGGAGGGTGTGGGGAGAGAGTGGAGGGTGTGGGGAGAGAGTGGGGGTGTGGGGAGAGAGTGGAGGGTGTGGGGAGGGAGTGGAGGGTGTGGGGAGAGATTGGAGGGTGTGGGGAGGGAGTGGAGGGAATGGGAAGGGAGTGGAGGGAATGGGAAGGGAGTGGAGGGTGTGGGGAGGGAGTGGGGAGGGAGTGGAGGGTGTGGGGAGGGATAGAAGGGAATGGGGAGAGAGTGGAGGGTGTGGGGAGGGAGTGGAGGGTGTAGGGAGGGAGTGGAGAGACTGGAGAGAGTGGAGGGAATGGGGAAAGTGGAGAGAGTGGGGAAGAGGTATTTAACTGAGATCTCTAATGGATCAACTTCGGTGTTAATTATAAGGGATAGAATGATGTATGGACTGGGGTAGATAGGCAGGTAGGTAGGCAGACAGAGGGAGACAGATGAGTTGAGAGAGAGACAGGAAAACTGACAGATACAATGACAGACAGACAGCATGGATAGGCATGGATAGATATACAGAAATAGATCGACAGGGGCAGATGAATGGATGGATAGATAAGTAGATATATGGATAGATAAGTAGACAGACAGATAGACAGGAAGACAGATACATAGACAGACAGATGGCTATAAAGATGGATAGACATGGATAGATATAGAGATCGGTAAACAGATAATGACAGATGGATGGATAGACAGATAGACAGACCGAGACAGATAGATAGAAAGGCAGACGGAAAGATCCATCCATCCACCCACTCACTCAACCATCCATCCATCCACTCACACACCCATCTATCCATCCACCCACCCACCCATCTACTCATCCATCCACTCACCCACCCATCCAACCATCCACTCATCCATCCAACCACCCACCCATCCCTCCATCCATCTATTCACACCCACCCATCCAACCAATCCACCCATTCATCCACCCAATAACCCCTCAAGATCCTTCCACCCATCCAGCCATCTACTCACACATCCACCCATCCATCCACCCACTTAACCATCCATCCATCCACTCATCCATCCATCCACTAACCCCTCAAGGTCCTTCCATCCACCTTCCACGACTCTCCACATCTACAAGAGGTCTACCGAGATGGCTTTAAACGCAGCTACTCCCAGGGCAATAGACAGAAAGGACTGCCACTTTCTCACTCTCTCACTTTCTTTCATCCGCTTTCTCTCTTTTGCACTTAGTTTTTTTCTCTCTCCCTTTAAAATATTTCCCGTGTACTCGCTTACTTCTTTCTTGGGCAGTTTGATGCTTTTCTCACTCACTCACTTATTCATTCTCTCTCTCTCTCTCTCTCTCTCTCTCTCCAGGGTGAGGTGAGAGGCCTATAAGTGTCTCCACAGAGGGTTGCTTTTGACGGAGGCTCTCTCTCTCTCTCTCTCTCAACCATCAAAGGAGAAGAGAAGATGGTGGCAACATTAGCCTACTCGCTTTGATACATTCAGTCACACTCCCCCATATACTCTCTCTCTCTCTCTCTCTCTCTCTCTATTTGACTTTGTAGGTCTGTCTGTCTTACTCTGTGTGTGCCATTCTGTCTGTCAGGTATCCCCCCACCTCTCTCTCTCTTGTGTGTGTGTGTGTGTGTGTGTGTGTGTGTGTGTGTGTGTGTGTGTGTATGTGTGTGTGTGTGTGTGTGTGTGTGTATGTGTGTGTGTGTGTGTGTGTGTGTGTGTGTTACTCTGTGTGTGCTATTCTGTCTATCTGTCAGGTAGCCCCCCCCCCTTTCTCTCTCTGTGTGTCTTACTGTGTGTGCCGCTCTCTCTCTCTCTCTGTCTCATCGATCTGTTATTCTATGTGTCTCCCAGTCCTCAGAAAAAACTCTTAAATGTTTCAACAATTACCACCCCCACTCGCTTGGCCTTTGAAGTCTCTCTCTCTCTCTCTCTCTCTGATCTGTCACTTCTATTAATGGTCTTCCTTTTTATTTTCTCTCACTCAGACAGTCCCTTTTCTTTTCATCTTTCTTCTCTTGGCCTTGAGAGAGAGAGAGAGAGAGAGAGAGAGATGTTAGGAGGGACAGACACAGATTCACTGGCAGACAGACGAGAGAGACAGACCAAACAGATAGACAGAAAGACGGACGATACAGAAAGAAACAGTTGGACAGACAGACGGACAGCAGACAGACAGAAAGCAGACGGACAGGCGGCAGACACGGACAGACAGACAGAAGGGCAGACAAATAAACAGCCAACAGATCAACAGACAGAGATAGGAAGACAGACAGGCGAGCAGACAGACAGCAAACAGGAAGACAGACCAAGACAGACAGACAGAAAGACAGACAGGCGAGCAGACAGACAGACAGACAGAAAGACAGACAGGCGAGCAGACAGACAGACAGACAAGCCCAACCAGACTGGACTTTGCGTATGAGTGTGCGTAGAAGAGAAACGCGTGTGGTATGGGTATTACTGCTGGTATAGGAGAAATTAATACCGGGAGTGGTGTGGTGTGGTGTAATCACTGGGTGGAGGGAGTGGAGGGTGTGGAGAGAGTGGAGGGGAGTGGAGAGAGTGGGGGGAAGTGTAAAGCAGAATAGAAGCGCAATATGTATGAGTAGAGGAGGTGTCACTATAGTATGAAGAGTGTGAGGAAGGAGAAAAAAAGAATGAAGAGTGTGAGGAAGAAGAGAAATAAGTCTCTCTGTGGTGCGTTGTGGGTGTTAACAAAAAGGCAGAGTGTGAGTCAAAGCTTACTGTAGTGTTAAGAAATTCAGGAGGCGTCAGAGTTTAATATAATAACTACAGCATGTGTCAAATTATAGTATGAAGAGTGCAGGAAGGATAAAAATCAAAGCCTTTAACGTAGTGTAGTGGTGATCATTGCGTGTGTTTAGCGGCCAGCCAGGTGCGGTACGGTACGGCGCCAGGCAGGTCGTCACCCAGGTAGTGTTTGGTGCACCCGTACAGCCTGTTCACCTTGGCCAGGTCGATGCGGCTCAGGTTTTGGCGCTGCCCCATGAGTGACGCGCCGGGCAGGTCGGGGTGGCGGGGCGTGATGGTCGGGGTCTGTCGGTCTGCGCTGAACCCGAAGGGGCCGTAGTGCATGACAGAGGCGGCGTCGTAGGGCAGGCCCAGCGTGTCCACCTCCACGGGGCAGAAGTTGGCGTGGTGGCCCATCCGGATGTTGTCCCAGTGCACCGTGATGTACTGATCACGGTCCGGCCGCTGGTGCTCGTGCACTAGGCCCAGCACGTGCAGCAGCTCGTGCGCCACGTGCCCTATTGCCATAATGCACTCTGGCGGGTGCAGGCGCACCTCGCCCACGTGTCCGGGCACGTCACGGTACCCCACCTGTGCGTTGCAGCCGCCCTCGCCCGGCACCACGCTGACGTACGGCTCGTCCCACCGCTCCACCTGCACGAAACGCACGCACGTGCCCGCCTCCACCAGCCCCGCGCCGCGCCGAAGCCCGCGCCAGCTGGTGCGGTTGAATTCCGGGGACACCTCCAGCGGCACCAGGGGGGAGGGCCAGCGCCGCCCCGCCTGCGGCGACCGCACCTGACCACAGCCCGCCCACACGGCGGCGGTGTCGGCGGGCTGGGGGTCCGGCAGGCAGGTGACGGAGCAGGTGGGCGTGTACTCGTCCTCACACCCCGCCCACACCAACCCCGCCGCCCACACCAACACTACCGCTGACTTCATAAACATTAATTACAATTTAAAACGTAATTGGGCGTCCCAAAGCTGAAATATCCCTCACGGTTGATAAATGGAGTGAGGCGGATGAACTGCCAGTCAGAAAAAAATAAATAAAACTGAGTGCCCGACGGTGTAGGCCAAAACACCACCACCAACACCACCACAAACACATCAGTGATTTCACAAACAATAATTCAACGTAAAAACATAAATGGTCCGTTCGTTGACAAAGGCTCCAACATGCTTGCACACGTCGGCCTTGGTCACCTAATGGCAGTTCTCCACGCTGCTTAATCTCTAGCAGCCTCTCTAATACGTCCCTTATCCCTGAGGTCACATCCTATGACCTCGTCTCTCTCGCAACTCGACCCTCGACGTTCACAATTCTTACCCTCCGCACACGACTGTCATCATCCTCATCCTTCATCTCCATACATGCCCAAATCACCTCAATCTACCCTTCTCATCACAGCACTAATACACTCCAGTCCCATCCTTCCTCCCAAACCATCTCAATCTACCCCTCCTCATCACAACACCAATACACTCCAGTCCCATCCTTCCTCCCAAACCATCTCAATCCACCCCTCCTCATCACAACACCAGTACACTCCAGTCCCATCCTTTCTCCCAAACCATCTCAATCTACCCCTCCTCATCACAACCCCAATACACTCCAGTCCCATCCTTCCTCCCAAACCATCTCAATCTACCCCTCCTCATCACAACACCAATACACTCCAGTCCCAACCTTCCTCCCAACTCTTCATTCGCAGTCCTACCCCTCCTCCCCCGGCCTGTCATTCAAGGATACACTAACCACACATCTAAAACCATCTAACAAGCATCCTAACTCACCCTAACCTAGAGTGCCTGCATGAGAAATGACGAGGCATA
>NC_136993.1:1980596-1985596 GCF_032717465.1 Coenobita brevimanus | reverse complement strand
TCTCTCACTCCCTCTCTCTCTCTCTCTCTCTCTCTCTCTCTCTCTCACACCCACACCCACACCCACACCCACACCCACACACACACACACAAACACACACACACACACAATGCCTGAAACTCTTTGGGAGTTTCACAACAGTTACCCCTCTTGGATTTTCCCCGCCTCTTTAAGCCAGGGGAAAATATGGTGGTTGGGTGCTTGAGGCTGGGGGGGAGGAGAAGGGGAGATGGGAGGGGAGAAGAGGGGATGGAAGGGGAGAAGAGAGGGATGGAGAGAGGAGGAGAAGGGGATGAGGAGAGGAGGAGAGGGGGATGGGGAGGAGAGAGGAGGAGAGAGGGATGGAGAGAGGAGAAGAGGGGGATGGGGAGGAGAGAAGAGGGGGATGGGGAGGAGAGAAGAGGGGGATGGGGAGGGGAGAAGGAGAGGGGGGTGGGGAGGGGAGTTGGGGAGAGGGGGTTAGGAGAGGGGGATGGGGAGAGGAGAAGGAGACGGGGATGGGGAGAGGAGGAGAGGGAGTTGGAAGGGGAGAAGAGGGGGATGGAGAGGAAAGGAGAGGGGGATGGGGAGAGAAGAAAGAAAGGGGGATGGGGAGAGGAGAAGGAGAGGGGGATGGGGAGGGGAGAAGGAGAGGGGGATGGGGAGGGGAGAAGGAGAGGGGGATGGGGAGAGGAAAGGGAGAGGGGGATGGGTAGGAAAGGGGGGATGGGAGGGAAGGAGAAAGGATGGGGGAGAAGGGAGAGGATGGGTAGCAAAAACGGGAGGTTAGGTTGGGAGAAAGTGAAGATGAGAGGGAAGGAGAGAGGATGGGGAGCGAGAGGGGGAGATGGGAAGGGAGAAAGTGGGAGCGATGGGGTGGAGGAGAAAGGGTGGGGAGCAAGAAGGGGAGATAGTTAGGGAGGAGAGAGGATAGGGAGGGGAGAAGGGGAGATGGGAGAGGAGGAGAGAGGATGGGGGAGCAAGAAGAAAAGGATAGGAGGGACGTGTGGGTCTCTCTCTCTCTCTCTCTCTCACACACACACACACACACACACACACACACACACACACACACACACACACACACACACACACACACACACACACACACACCAAATGCAGCAACAAAAATGCTTACACACCGTCCACACTGCATTCCCTGTCTTCATGCGTGCCTATGATCGCCTTCTCTCATGCATACCCTCCTCCACCCACCAAATGCTGTGTCTTAGATCCACGCTTTGTACAGTGTCATCTCTTTTACCTCTTTTATATTATTTGTATATGCGTAATGTATACTGGATATTTAGCACAGAAGATAGCATTAAAGATTGTTGCTAATATCCATCTATCCATAGCCAGACGCCATAATCCCGTAAAAGTTGGTAGTTTGTCTTGAGTTAGTTGTTTTACGGGGAGGGGCACTAACCCTCCACCAACCCGCTTACTGACACGTAGGGAACACGTATGGGTTGGTTATATGGTTACCACCCAGTGTTGTAAATTATTTCCAGGCTCACAGGTAACCATTAGGCTTGTCACTCAATGTAATCCCACCTGAAACGAAAAAATGTGTAATAAAGAGTGACAGGAAAGATGGGAGATATAGGAAGAGAGGAGGGCAGAAACAGAAAAATAATGATAAAGGCGAAGGAAGATGTAGGCAGCACAACATCAAGCGAGTGGATGATGGTTAGAAATAGGAAAAAGAGGAGGGCAGACACAGAAAAAGAATGATAAAGGTGAAGGAAGAAGTAGGCAGAACTACAGCAAGTGAGTGGATGATGGTGAGAAATAGGAAGAGAGGAGGACAGACAGAAAAAGAATGCTGGAGGTGAAGGAAGAAGTAGGCAGCGCTACATCGAGTGAGTGGATGAATCATATGTAAGAAAGAGGTGTTGTTTAGTCTTCACAGCCAACGATACGACCCCCCATGCCCCCCGAGGGACAAGGGACGACCACTTTGAGCGCCAGTCGTCATTACGGTTCGGCTGAGTTGGTGATTTTAGCTGAGACGTGATTTTTTTTTATAACAGAACAGAGGAAGGAAAAACAAATGAATAATAATAATAATAATAGTAATATTAATAAAATGACCTAACTGCCTAATTAACTCCTTCCACCTGAGGATGAATTTTTTTATATTAGTGTTATTATTGGTGTTATTATTATTATTATTATTATTATAAAAAGCTACACCACCGAGGCTGAGAGAGAGAGAGAGAGAGAGAGAGAGAAACAACCACCTCCCGTAACAACCGTCATAAAGGAAATTGTACTTAGGCCAAGAAATAAAAGTCTTGAGTGAGTCGTTATCTCCACACAAAAGTTCCAGTTGTAAATGGTACACTGGCGCTAACATCCCTTTCACGGCACTTTTGTCCCTACTCATGAACGACGCGCTGACCAGGAGCCTACACGCGGAGGCACTGTGTAGGGAGGCAGTTGCGGCGTCCACACGGAAGCCAAACTTCCCCATATTTCCCTACACCTCGCCGTGGGAAGGGCCCTGGTGAGACGCTGAGTACCATAAGGGGACGCCGGTTCTCTGCACCGTACCTATAAGGCGGCCCCACAGAAAAAGTTGCTTACCTGTGGTCGACGGGACTGCTCGACCACAAAGACTAGGGCGAAGCATCGATACCTCGCCAAAATGGTAGGTGTTGCTGTCAAGGCGCCTAAGACTGCCGCCAAAATGGTTTAAGGCGCCGTAAAAAGTGCTGCCTCAACTCTGCCCTAAGTTTGTTTATATTGGTGGTGTGTGGTGGCGAGGGACGGTACCGCGAAATACCGGGATTGGCGGGATATCACGAGACCCTGTAAACTTACGATGAAGACATATGGCCGGGGTGTGGCGGAAAGGAGGAAGGGAAAGTGAGAAAGAAAGGGAGAAGATGTGGAGGAAAGGGGTAGGAAGGGAGGAGAGTTGAGAGAGGAAGGGAGAAGAGGTGGAGGAAAGATGCGAGAGGGAGATGAAGCTGAGAAAAGGGAAAGGGAGGGAGGAAAGGCTATAGAAGAGGAGGAAAGATGTGAGAGGGAGAATAAGCAGAGGGAAGGGGTAGGAAGGGAGGAAAGATGAGAGAGGAAGGGAAGAGAGACGGAGGAAAGATGAGAGAGGGAGATCAAACAGCGACAGGGGGTAGGAAGGGAGGAAAGGTGAAAGAGGAAGGGAGAAGAAGCGGAGGAAAGATGAGAGTGGGAGGGAGAAAAGGCAGAGGAAAGGGGAAGGAGGGGAGGAAATGTGAGAGATGGAGGGAGAAGAAGCAGAGGAAAGGGGTAGGAAGGGAGGGATGGTGAAAGAGGGGGGAAGCAGAGGAAAGGGGTTGGAGGAGAGGAAGAAAAAAGTATAAGAGGGAAATGGTGCTCGGGTCTGGAAGAAAAAAGTAAGAGGAGAGAGAAAGGAAGATGGGAGAGGGCGAGGATGAAGTAGAGGAGAAGGGTAGGAAGGGAGGAAAGAGAAAGAAGAGAGGAATGGGGCCGTGCAGAGGAGAGGAAAATAAGGAGAGAGAAGATATACAGAGGGAGAAAAGGCGGAGGAAAAGGGTAGGAGGAAAGGAGATAAAATGATAGGAGAGGAGAGGAAGGCTTGGAGAAAAGAATGAAAAGTGATGAGTGAAGAAAAGAAAAAATACGAGAAGGAGGGAGGGAAGGAAGGAGGGAGGGAGGGAGGGAGGGAGGGAGGGAAGGAAGGAAGGAAGGAAGGAAGATGGCGGAGGAAAGATGAGGAGACAAAAGAAGAGGAAAGAAGAGGAGAGGAGGAGCAGAAAGAGAGGAATAAGAGGAGAGAAGAGAAGCAGAAAGAGAGGAATAAGAGGTGAGAAATAGAAAGAGATGGGGATAAGGGAGAAGAAAAAGAGAAGGGGGTGGGATTGGAGAAGAGCAGAGGAGAGGAAAGGGGGAGAAAAGATAACGGAAGACAGGAGAGGAGAGAAAGGATAAAAAGAGAGAGAGGAGAGGACGGGAGAGAAGAAAAAAGAGACAGAAGAGACGTAAAGAGAGGTATAAGAAGAGGGAGTAGAGAGGAAAAAAGAGAAGAGAAGAGAGGAGTAGGAAGCTCAAGGAGAGAGGAGAGGTAAAGGTAAGAGGTTGGAGAGAGAGAGAGAGAGAGAGAGAGAGAGAGAGAGAGGAAGGGTGGGGTTAAGGGGGTGGTCTGCTTGCATCCTACTTCAGTTGCCTTAATGCATAGAAATGGCTGCCAATCTCTCTCTCTCTCTCTCTCCCTCTCTCCACAGTTTTTCTCTATCTCTTCTCTTCCAGTTCCTTATGTCTGATTTTTATAGTCTTATTTCCCTATTTCCACTCTCTCTCTCTCTCTCTCTCTCTCTCTCTCTCTCTATGTCTGTGTGTGTGTGTGTGTGTGTGTGTGTGTGTGTGTGTGTTCAACTATCTGTCTTATCCTACCTACCTGTCTATCTATCTCTCAAACACACACACACACACACACACACACACACACACACACACACACACACACACACACACACACACACACACACACACACACACACACACACACACACACAACCAGCACCTTAACATCAAAGCATATCCTACTGATCTTCATAATCTCTATCTCTGAATCACTATTTCCTTTACTTCCTAAGAACGAATTGCCCAGTTTGGACGGTACCTCTCACGCCGATCAGTCTGACAGGTATAGTTCGTTTTCCCCTTGTGCCTCTTCGCATAGGGGTAAAATATGGGACCTTGATATTCTGAGGGATGGTTGAGGCTTTGGAGAGAGAGAGAGAGAGAGAGAGAGAGAGAGAGAGAGAGAGAGAGAGAGAGAGAGAGAGAGAGAGAGAGAGAGAGAATATGAAAGACTCTCATCCCTTTTTCTCTTCTTTTTCTAGGAAGGAATTTGGCTATTTTTTCGAACATATTTCGCGCCGGTCAGACTCTAAAACACAGTTCGTTGCCCCTTTCTCCCCCTTCACCTAGCAGTCAAATTAGGGACCGTGATATTCAAAGAGATGGTTGGCGCGTAGCAAATATAGTGTCCGCTTTGACTTAGAGATATA
>NC_136993.1:1970596-1975596 GCF_032717465.1 Coenobita brevimanus | reverse complement strand
CATACACAGCCACACCTCAGAGTGCATCATTATACTTAGATATACAAACCCCCCTCCACACTTCTAATACACTCTCAGGCATCTTACTCTACTCTCTAGCACTTCCACACACAATACATTTATACACATATCTCCCATTCATGTAGTAACAACGCCAAAACATTAACGCATACACTCACTTTCACATCAATCTCACGCCTGCACGTCAACATCCTATGATCTCCAGTCTTTCAAACGCAGTGTGTCCAGGCATCTCGAAATGAACGGATCTTGAATTTGGCTCTCTGTTGTATTGTATTTGTTTTTTTCTTCGAAGGAATGGTTTGCGGGTTCCTGGCCTTTGGTTCCTTCTTCCTTGCATTAAACACAAACACACACACACGTCCATCCATCCCCCCCACACACACCCTCATATCCACCCCCCCACACACAACACCTCCCCACATACACACACCTCCCCCCCGCGCGCGCACACACACACACCCGTCTGACCCGGCCCTAACTTTGCACTCTGACCCAAGGTGACTGATGATGAAAAAAAGTGCTAAGTTGTGGAGGTGTTGAGGGAGACGTTTGGAGAGGTTTCTTGTGTCACTCTCTCTCTCTCTCTTCTCCTCCCTTTCTTCCTTCCCTCCTCTCACTCCCAACCTCTCTCTCTTACTGTCTTCCCTCTCAGTTATTCTCCACTCATCCAATTCTCCTATTCTTGCTCAATTACACAGTCTCCTCATTCCCCGGCTCATTAACTGGCTCTCTCTCTCTCTCTCTCTCTCTCTCTCTCTCTCTCTCTCTCTCTCTCTCTGCCTGTCTAACTGCAGTCTGTCTATCAGTCTGCCTTTCTACAATGTATCTATCAGTCTACTCTCTCTCTCTCTCTGCTTGTCTATCTGCAATCTGTCAGTCAGTTTGCCTTCCTACAATGTATCTATCAGTCTCTCTCTCTCTCTATCTATCTATCTATCTATCTAGGCAATATATCGAGGCTGGGCAACCTAGTCAGAACAAATCCTGCGTGGCTTACCTGGAAGCAATTCAGTTTAACTAATTACTGAAGCAGGTAGGCAAACACACAAACAAACAAACAAACACACTCCGCTAGCCTCTCTCTCCCTCTCTCTCTCTCACGGCTCAGTGGGTGGAGGGTGGAAGAGTGGAACTGAGATTGCGTGCTGAAGTAAGATGAGGAAACCCCAAGCATCTCTCTCTCTCTCTCTCTCTCTCTCTCTCTCTCTCTCTCTCACACACACACACACACACACACACACACACACACACCTTGCACCATTTCTCTTTTTCCATGTTCCTGCCTCTCTGTCTGTCTGTCTGTCTGTCTGTCTCTCTCTCTGTCTCTGTCTCTCTCTCTCTCTCTCTCTCTCTCTCTCTCTCTCTCTCTCTCAAGAGTAAGCCCGAGATTGCCTGCCGGAGTAAGGTGGAACTTGGGAGTCGAGCCAAATGAAGCTTCGGGCAGAATGAACCCTGCCAATCTGAAGGCTTACTGAGAGAGAGAGAGAGAGAGAGAGAGAGAGAGAGAGAGAGAGAGAGAGAGAGAAATGAACATACACAAACAGATGGATGGAAAGATATAAATAGACAGATAGATGGAGTGTGTGTGTGTGTGTGTGTGTGTGTGTGTGTGTGTGTGTGTGTGTGTGTGTGTGTGTGTGACGGAGGGTAGAAGGCCAGGGAGAAAAGAGAATGAGGGAGGAGGAAAGATATGAGGAAAGAAGAGAGAGAAAACAAGAGAATGGGAAGAGAAAGAGGCAAGATGAAAGAAGGGGAAAGGAAGTCAGAATGAAAAAGATTAGGAAAGAGGCAGAAGGTAGGAGGGAAAGGAAGGAACACACACACACACACACACACACACACACACACACACACACACACACACACACACACACACACACACACACACACACACACACACACACACACACACACACACACACACACAACCCCTTAACCCAACAACGAAAATAAATAAAGCCATAAAGTCAAGTAAGATGGAATTAAAGGACGAGGAGACTGGCTTGCTGGAAGGAGGAATGATGCCGGTCCGTCTGATAGGCAAAAGTGGTTGACGAGGGGGAAATGGAAGGAGAGAAAAGGGAAAATGGAAGGAAGGAAAAGGGAAAATGGAAGGAAGGAAAGGGGGAAATGTCAAGACGATAAGAGAGGCGGAAACAGGTAACAAAGGTATATGTCCACCCTGTGTTATTATTCCATCCTGGCGTAGGGGACCGTGGCTAGGTTATCGTAGTCCAGAAGGCAATGGCATACTACTACTACTACTACTACTATTACTACTACTTAGGGGAGACTCATATAAAGTAGTTAGGAGCAATCTTCATTACTTTTTGTAGTACGGTGGGTGAGGTAAGTAAGGAGAGGATGGAGAGGGGAGGAAACAAGGGAGTGGAGGAAGGGAGACAAAAGGTGAAGGGAGGAGAGGAAGTAGAGAAGAGACAATGGAGGGGGAGGGAGAGAAAATAAGATGGAGGAGGAAGGGGTTAAGGGAGGGAGGAAGATGGAGAGAGAGGGGAGGAGTAGGGTGAGGAGAGGAAAGGGAAGAGAAGAAGGAAGAAGAAAAGAGAAGGGTTGAGGAGTTAAACGAGAGAGAGAGAGAGAGAGAGAGAGGAACAAGACAAGAGTGGAGAGGCCTACGAAAGGAGAGTGAAAGGGTGGGAGGAGGGAAGGGGAGGTAGAAGAGGGAGGGAGGCAGAAGAGGAGAGAATGCTGGAGAGAAGAGAGAAGAGGAAAGAAAACCAGGGTAGGGAAGGTGGAAGAAAGGGAGACTGATATAAAATAAAGAGAAACATAGATAGATGGATAGATAGATAATAAAGGGATAATCAGATAGATAGAGAGAAATGGAGACACAGATAAATAGATGGATGGAGATAGATAAGACTGATAGATAGATGGATGAATGGATAGGTAGATAGATATAACCATACCTAACCATACATACACACACACCATACAGAGAGAGAGAGAGAGAGAGAGAGAGAGAGAATCAGCAGAGGGGCCTAAAACGTGTGTATTATCCTGCATCTCAGTCCACACATTACCAAGATGAACTCACTCCTACCCTGACCATTACCCCCTTTTCACCTCCTCCCCCCTCCTCTCTCTCTCCCTCTCTCCACCTACTCTCCCCTCCCCTTATCTTCCTGTCTCACCCTTCACCTGCTCCCCCCTTCCTCTCCCTTTCTCTCTCTCCGCCCTTTAAGTCCCCTAAAAAATAATAATACTTCGGTTAGCCATAAAAAAAGTGCATAATACCACAGTTAGCCCTATAAACCGTTTTCTATGATGAGATGCTGTTGTTGCCAAATACCACTTTCTCTGTAATATCCTCGATCTTCCTCTTCATACTCCTGGAAAAAGGGTGCACCGTGACCTTCTTATGTGCGCTGTTGTGTGTGTGTGTGTGTGTGTGTGTGTGTGTGTGTGTGTGTGTGTGTGTGTGTGTGTGAGAGAGAGAGAGAGAGAGAGAGAGAGAGGTATAAACAGGAGAAGAGAAAAAGGAATAAGGAAGAGAGAGAGAGAGAGAGGTATAAACAGGAGAAGAGAAAAAGGAATAAGGAAGAGAGAGAGAGAGAGAGAGAGAGAGAGAGAGAGAGAGAGAGAGAGAGAGAGAGTCACCTACCCACTCTTTCAAGAAGTATCATGCACAAGGTCTTCCGGGAGCTTCCATTAACCTAGTTTGACCTTGTTAGCGCTCCTCCCCTCCTTGCCTTACAGAGTTTTAATCTATCTATCTATCTATTGCCAGACGCCTCAATCCCGTAAGGGGTGGCCACAGACAAATCGCCTCCATGTCGCCCTGTCCCCCGCCATTTCACTGCCCTGCTCCCAGCTCACACCCCCTTCTCTCATATACCTCTCCACTCCATCCCTCCATCTCATCCTTGGCCTTAGTTTTAATGCTTTCTAATAAATAAAAATGGAATAAAAATACCATTAAATTCATCTTCCCATTTTAACAGCGAACAAAGAATGCTAATGTCATCTAAGGTCATCTACCAGTCTACAGTGACCCAGTTTGACCCTGTAGTGTCCCATCTTTCTCCCAAACTCAATACTCTAGTGATGGCAAGACAATAAAATCACTCATAGTACTATTCTTCCAATATTCATTTTGCAGATATTAGGTGTGCTAAACCGACTCCATACTTTCTTTTAACACTGCGCAGTTGCTGGCTTATTCACCTATATATGGAGTACAGTTCACACGGGTCGATTCTCTCTCTCTCTCTCTCTCTCTCTCTCTCTCTCTGAATTTTCAACGCATCCAGCATATGGGTGTGTGTGTGTGTGTGTGTGTGTGTGTGTGTGTGTGTGTGTGTGTGTGTGTGTGTGTGTGTAAAGTTTTGTGTTTGTATGTATGTATGTAAGTAAGTATATATGCATGTATGTACGTATGTATGTATGTAAGTAGGTATATATGCATGCGTGTACGTATGTGTATGTATGTATGGTAAACAAAAAGCCCAATAATCTCTAAGAATATTGCCCCACTGACCTAACCCGACCCAGCCCTGACCCCAGCTTTAAGTAACCCAGTAAAGGAGGAGTCTATGTTTCTCCCTCCTTGCTGTTACCTGGGCTTATGTACGTGTATTGAAACCCCTCTCTCTCTCTCTCTCTCTCTCCAACCCACTTACACACATACTCGTTCGCATTGTTGTTCTCTCTCTCTCTCTCTCTCTCTCTCTCTCACACACACACACACACACACACACACACACACACACACACACATATTGAAACCCAGCTCTTTCCTCTGGCCAGTAGTAAACGTCCAGGGTATCAGATTAAGGAGAAAAATGCAGCAGCCAGCCAAAGAGCTAACCTAACCCTCTCTCTCTCTCTCCCTCCCTCCCTCCCTCCCTCCCTCTCTCTCTCTCTCTCTCTCTCTCTCTCTCTCTCTCAAATTAAGCATGTTTTCTCCCTTTCTCTCCTAATCCGGCTATCTTTCTCGTTCAAGCTCCTTCTTT
>NC_136993.1:1958096-1963096 GCF_032717465.1 Coenobita brevimanus | reverse complement strand
CGGGGAGAGAAGAAGGGAAGGGAAGGGAAGAGAAGAGAAGGGAAGGGAAGGGAAGAGAAGAGAACAGAAGAGAAGGGAAGGGAAGGGAAGAGAAGAGAGAAGAGAAGAGGAGGAGATGGGAAGAGCTTTTATCTGAATTTACCAATGCGTATTCAGTGCAATATTTTAAAGAATAAGATCCTTGTGAACTTATAATCTGGCATATTGTCCTAAAACCAAGTGTTGTGGTGATGTGGCGGTAATTGTGGTGGTTAGTGTGGTTGATGTGGTGTCTGTTAAGGTAATCCAACTGTGGCTACGGTGAGCTGGTTGTAGACAGTGTGGTAGCGATGTGGTTGAGGTGTGGTGGTGATGTGTTGATGTGGTAGTGATGTGGATGTGATGTGATGTGGTAGCGATGTAGCAGTGATGTTGTAGAGGTGTGGTGGTGATGTGGTGGCAATGTGTTGACGTGGCAGTGATGTGCTGATGTGATGTAATGCGGTAATGATGTGGTGGTGATGTGATGTAACGATGTGGTAGTGATGTGCTGATGTGATGTAACGTGTGTAATGTGGTAGTGATGTGCTGTGGTGGTGATATTTTGTGGCAGTGATGTGGAGGTGGTGGTGATGTGTTGATGTGATGTGGTACAGATGTGGTGATGTGGTAGTGATGTGGTGCTCAGTATATTATCACTACCTCTCTGTCCCTGTTAACTAACGACCCCTTCCTCCCTCTCCTTCTCCTCGTCGCTGGCAGTAACTGTGGTGGGAATGGTGGTGATAGAGGTGGTAATTGTGGCGGTAACTGTGGTAGTTGTGGTGGTAGTACTGTGGTGTAACTGTGGTGCTGGTGGTGATAATGGTGGTAGTAGTGGTATTGATGGTGGTAGTAATGTTGGTAGTTATGGTAATGATAGCGGTAGGAATGGTGGTAATGTTGGTAGTGATAATGGTAATGGTGGTAGTGATGGTGGTAATGTTGGTAGCGATGGTGGTAATGGTGGTAGCGATGGTGGTAATGTTGGTAGTGATGGTGGTAATGGTGGTAGTGATGGTGATAATGCTGGTAGCGATGGTGGTAATGGTGGTAGTGATGGTGGTAATGTTGGTAGCGATGGTGGTAATGGTGGTAGCGATGGTGGTAGTGATGGTGGTAATGGTGGTAGTAATGTTGGTGGTAATGGTGGTAGTGATGGTGGTAGTGATGGTGGTAGTGGTGGTAGTGGTGGAAGAGCCTGGTTTTATAGACCATCAGACAGGTGAAGAGGAGGGTGGGGGCGGTCGTAACACAGGGTACACACACACACACACACACACACACACACACACACACACACACACACACACACACACACGTACAAACAAAAACAAGCATACAAACCGACACACACACACACGTACACATGCACACACTAACCCATACACACACACACGAGAGAGAGAGAGAGAGAGAGAGAGAGAGAGCACCTATGAGTAAATGAGGCTTATAGAAAACGATCAAAGAAAGTAATGATAGAAAATGCTGACAAAGAGGTACACACAGTCCTTCATTTCTTCTCCTTAATCATCGTCCTCTGAAAATCCTCCCTGTGTAACCCTTTCAGAACGATGTTGTCTTTGTTTTGGCCTTATATATTCTAGGGCTATTAATTCCCCTAGAAGAAAGGCGAATGTTTCCTATGCTAAATCTATCTGTCTATCTATTGCCTTAATTCCGTAAGGGGTGGCCACAAACACAACGCCTCCATGTCGCCCTGTCCCCAGCCCTGCCACTGCCCCCCATCCCAGCTCACAACCCCCTTCTCTCATATACCTTTTCACTCCATCCCTCCATCTCATCCTTGGCCTCCCCCCTCCATCTCATCCTTGGCCTAACCCTCCATCTCATCTTTGGCCTCCCCCTCCATCTCATCCTTGGCCTCCCCCCCTCTCATTCTTGGCCTCCCCCTCCATCTCATCCTTGGCCTCCCCCTCCATCTCATCCTTGGCCTCCCCCTCCATCTCATCCTTGGCCTCCCCCTCCATCTCATCCTTGGCCTAACCCTCCATCTCATCCTTGGCCTCCCCCTCCATCTCACCCTTGGCCTCCCCCACCATCTCATCCTTGGCCTCCCCCTACATCTCATCCTTGGCCTTCCCCTCCATCTCATCCTTGGCCTACCCCTCCATCTCATCCTTGGCCTCCCTCCTCCATCTCATCCTTGGCCTGTCCCCCCTCCATCTCATCCTTGGCCCACCCTTCCATCTCTTCCTTGGCCTCCCTCTCCCCCTCCCACTCTCCACCTCACTCACATACACTCTCCTCGTGTATTTTAGTCTTACAGGCCGCTATGCTCTAGGGTTTATGCATAGTAAATTGCCGTGTTTTCGTCCTTTATTTGCTCAAGGTGGTAAAGCAGCCCCGCAATGTGCCCAATAAAGCAGATGGTTTTACTGCGGCCCTCTCGTTGTCTTGGTGGGTCTTGGTTGTGGTGTGTGTGTGTGTGTGTGTGTGTGTGTGTGTGTGTGTGTGTGTGTGTGTGTGTGTGTGTGTGTGTGTGTGTGTGTGTGTGTGTGTGTGTGTGTGTGTGTGTGTGTGTGTGTGTGTGTGTTGACTGTGATGTGTAGTGGTGGGATGTGGTGCGTAGTGATGTGATGTGGTGTGTTGCGTGTTGTGCTGTGTAGTGTGATGTGTAGGTGTGTGTGTGTGTTTTGCGTGTTGAGTGTGTAGTGTGGTGTATAGTGGTGGTGTGATGCGGTATGTTGCGTACTGAGAGTGGTGTGTGTAGCGTATTGACAGTAGTGTGGATAAGTGTGCTGTAGTGTGATATGGTGGTAGTAGATGGGGTGAGGTGTATTTACGTAGCTGATATGGGTGAGGTGTTGCAGTGGGTATTCAGCGTCATTTCCCTTAACACAGACACGCGGTGACCTTATCAATTGACCTCACTTCCATCCTTGTCACTATCTGCTATCTTATCTATAGCTATATGGGACCACAAATATCTTATCAACCTTTAGTCTTGTGCTTAAAACTTTCATTACTATTATTATTATTATTATTATTATTATTATTATTATTATTATTATTATCATCATCATCATCACAAATATCTTACCAGCCTCCTTCGTATACATTAATTTCATCATCATCATCATCATCATCATCTCGTCTCTTACTCGTGGTTACCTCATCTCTTATGTTAACTTAAGGACGAAGTCATGTGAGATACGGTAATAAAGGGAGATAGATAGATAGACAGATAGATAGACAGATAGGTGGATGGATGGATATATAGAATGACTGACTGATTGGATGAATGGATGGATGGATGAATATACATACATACACTGACAGATAGACAGATAGATAGATATATGGATAGTATACATATAGACAGGTGATAACTGCACCACACACACCTGTAGACTAATCAGGTAATCATTCCATCAGAAGTTGAAAAAAGGAAATTTATCTGGCTTTATGCATTGAGATAAAATTTTCCTCTCTGAAGGCCCTTTCTCTCTCTCTCTCTCTCTCTCTCTCTCTCTCTCTCTCTCTCTCTCTCTCTCTCTTGCCTTTATCTGCCTACTTTTCCCCTCTCCATAAACCTAAGTTACACACACTGGCCACTAATCCATCAAGGTCCAGCTTTACAGAATACAACAGAATACAGTAATATTGCCTCACCAGTCCACTCCACTCAGGCAATATTGAATTTAATGGGATTGATATTGAGGTGGACTTGATGTGTGGGGGTCAGGCTGCAATTATATCAGCATTACTACTACCTCATATTGGTTTTAACAGAGCAAATATTTTAAAGACTTTTCTTTTTTAATGCAAGGAAGAAGGAACCCAAGGCCATTTGTAAGATCGTTCCCTCCAAGAAAAAACAATAAGATAACAAACAGCCAAATTCAAGATCCGTTCATTTCGGGATGCCTGGACACACTGCGATTGAAAGACTGGAGGTCATAGGGAATACAGACAGAGAGGGAGACAGTTCCAGAGTTGACCTGTTGCATACATAATGAGGTCGACTTGATTTGAGGGGTCACGTTGCAATTATATCATTACTTCCGCCACAATTTTTTTTTTACAGAGCTCGAAATTTAACAGCGCAAAAAACTTTAAAGATTTTTTTTTTTGCAAGGAAGAAGGAACCCAAGGCCAGAGGCGTGTAAGTTCGTTCCCTCCAAGAAAAAACAAAAACAAGATAACGGAGAGCTAAATCCAAGATCGGCTCATTGGTTAAGGTCATGATTTCTTGCTTCTTCAGTGCATCAGGGCAAAGACAACCTGTTTCCTTGAGACAGTGGACTCCGCAGCGTTCTAAGAATCTCCATATATCTAGATGGCGATTTAACGGAGCCTAGAATTTAAAGACAGTGCTATTACGGCCAAGATTGTTTTGTGTCGTGCATCGTGGCAAAGACAATCCGCTTTCTTAAGAGGGAGAGAGAGAGAGAGAGAGAGAGAGGTACCCGGTGCCTCTATGTCTCGGACCAACACTCAGGGGAAAATATCGCCTCTCATAAACTTCGACGCATAATGGGAACAACATGAAGGAAATTGGAAAAGCAGCCATTACGTGATTCCCAGCGATCGCCAGTGCATAAATTGTGGTGTGTGTGTGTGTGTGTGTGTGTGTGTGTGTGTGTGTGTGTGTGTGTGTGTGTGTGTGTGTGTGTGTGTGTGTGTTTAGAGGTTATGGTGAGGATTTGTGTATGTATGTGTTGATTTGCATGAATTAACTCTCTCTCTCTCTCTCTCTCTCTCTCTCTCTCTCTCTCTCTCTCTCTCTCTCTCAAAGAACAAGAATTAAGGGAAAATATTGCATCTTTCTCACCCTCCCCTTCCCCTTCTAGTTCTCTCTCTCTCTCTCCCTCCCTCTCTCTCTCTCTCTCTCTCTCTCTAATCAAACAGGAAGTGGTGCTGACAATGAGGAAGCAAGATAGGAGTTGAAACGACTGCCAATGACTCTTCCTTGATTTAACACTGATTTCAAGAGTACTCAATCATCTTCTACGGGA
>NC_136993.1:1950596-1953096 GCF_032717465.1 Coenobita brevimanus | reverse complement strand
TGTGTGCCAGTCACTCCCTAAACGACTTTAAATAATTGCTGCCAAGGCTCCACTTCCACGCTTTTACTGGTGCTGTTCCCTCGATACTGCCGCCCTACTGCTGCTGCTGCTACTACTGCTGCTGCAACTACTGCTGCTGCTGCTACTGCTGCTGCTGCTACTACTGCTGCTGCTGCTACTACTACTGCTGCTACTGCTGCTGCTGCTACTACTACTGCTGCTACTGCTGCTGCTGCTACTACTACTACTGCTGCTACTACTACTGCTGCTGCTACTACTGCTGCTGCTACTACTGCTGCTGCTGCTACTACTGTTGCTGCTACTACTACTGCTGCTGCTGCTACTACTACTGCTGCTGCTACTGCTGCTGCTGCTACTGCTGCTGCTGCTACTGCTGCTGCGCTACTGCTGCTGCTACTACTGCTGCTGCTACTACTGCTGCTGCTGCTACTACTACTGCTGCTGCTACTATTACTACTGCTGCTGCTACTGCTGCTACTACTACTGCTGCTGCTACTATTACTACTGCTGCTGTCACTGCTGCCACTCCTACCGTTTCTGCTCATTCTGCCGTCCTACTACTTCTGCACAGAGAGAGAGAGAGAGAGAGAGAGAGAGAGAAAGTTCTTTTACCTGTACTAAAGGCTTCACTACTGCCTTCAAAACACACACACACCCACACTCCCTTCCACTAAAATTCTTAACGCAAAGCTCATTTCCACTGATATGAATCTTTATGAATAGCAGTGAATTTTTTTGTGTGTCGTGTAGGTGTTGGTCGGGCATATGGAGAGAGAGAGAGAGAGAGAGAGAGAGAGGAAATGGAAGGGAAGGGAAGATAAGGGAATATTAAGAGAGAGAGAGAGAGGGAAAGGGAATGGAAGAGAATACGAGAGAGAGAGAGAGAAACAACACCGCGCCAGCTGGGTGGTGACGCAACACTGAGTCAACACCAGAACGGGACGCGAACGGACGAAAACGAACAGAAAACGTACGAGCAGGAAACGTACAGGAGGGACTGAAATGGCCAGCATGACACCCTCCCACCACCACGTCCTGCCAGTCGCGCCCGTGTCCGTACGTAGCTGCCTCCTACCTTGAATATCCTTATATTACCTGCCTTGAACTGACTGATATTTGGTGATCCTGAAGAGTGAATTACCTTGCTTGAGACACGTGAGGCTTGAGAGGGGCACGAACCCACCCCAGAAGTGCCTCCCCTCGGTTATATTGGGCTGGTGTCTGTACGTAGCTGCCTCCTACCTTGAATTTCCTTATATTACCTGCCTTGAACTGACTGATATTTGGTGACACTGAGCCGGGAATACCTTGCTTGAGACACATGAGGCTTGAGAGGGGCACGAACCCACCCCATAAGTGCCTCCCCTCGGTTATATTGGGCTGGTGTCTGTACGTAGCTGCCTCCTACCTTGAATTTCCTTATATTACCTGCCTTGAACTGACTGATATTTGGTGACACTGAGCCTGGAATACCTTGCTTGAGACACATGAGGCTTGAGAGGAGCACGAACCCACCCAGAAGTGCCTCCCTTCAGTTACATAGGCCTGGTGTATATGTGTGTATCTGCCTTTGGAGATTCGTGATCTTGAAGTGAGACTACCTTGCTTAAGAAATACGAGGCGTGAGAGGAGCACGACTCCACCCCAGCACTGCCTCTCTTCCACTACAGGTCAGTGTCTCTGCAGCTTCGTTCACCTTAAGAGTGGCTGATATTGCTGATTGATATTACGTGATCGCTAAGGAAGAGGTGTTAGGGAGAGGCTTTCTAACACCTCTTCCATACCGATTTATTTCTGATTCTGCTCCCTTATGGCATTCCTGTGTGCTATTTATGTAAGCTACGTCAAAATTAAAATGATCCAAGAAGCTTAAAGGAGGATATTAATGGGTAATTTGGGAAATAAAATCGCTAAGGAAGACGTATGTAAGGCTTGAGCGGAGCACGAACCCACCCCAGAAGTGCCTCTCTTAATTATGTGATCTTGAGGTGGGAATTCCTTAAGACGCATAGGCTTGAGCGGAACACGAACCCACCCCAGAAGTGCCTCTCTTAAGTTGCAATGGGCCTGTGTCTTTGCAAATGCGTTCGATTTAAAAGCGATTTATATTTCTTGACCATAACCTACTTCTTCCTTAGCCTTTATCATTCTTTTTCTGTGCCTGCCCTCCTCTCTTCCTATTTCTCCCATCTTTCCTGTCACTTCTTATCGCTTTTCTTTCCTTTACAGGTGCCTTTACATTGAGTGACAAGCCAAGTGGTTTCCTGTAAGCCAAGAAACCATTTACAACGCTGGGTAGTAACCATATAACCAACCCACACGTGCTCCCTACGTGTCAGAAAGTGGGTTGGTGGAGGGTTAGTGCCCCTCCCCGTAAAACATATAACTCAAAGTCAAATGGCCACCCCCTAAGGGATTATGGCGTCTGGCAATAGATAGATAGATAGATAGATAGATCTTAAGGTGGAAACAGCTTCTT
>NC_136993.1:1943096-1948096 GCF_032717465.1 Coenobita brevimanus | reverse complement strand
CTCTCTCTCGTCACCTTCTCCTCCTCCTCCACACACCCCTTCCTCTCCTCCACCCTTCCTCTAATATCTCCTTACCTATTCCCTATTCTTCTCACCTCCCTGTCCTCACTCCCACCAACCTTCCTTCATTTTATTTCTCATCAGATTAATTTCACACTTCTCTCACCTAATTTTCCCCCAATATTTCTTCTTTCCCTCGTCACCTCCACCTCCAACTCCTCCTCCTCCTCCACCTCCAACTACTCCTCCTCCTCCACCTCCATCTCAGCCTCCTCCTCCTCCTCCTCCTCAACCTCCTCCTCCACACGCCTCTCCCTCTCCTTCACCCTTCCAAAATTACTCTTTCTGCACAAACCTTTTTTATCATATTTGTTCCACCTTTTTCCTCTTTCCTGCTCCTCTCCTGGATTTCCTTCACAATTTTCCATATTTTTCGAAGCCCATTTTTCATCATAGTTTTACCCTTCTCTCTCTCTCTCACAAATATTTCGTACCCCTTCCATTAAAAAGAAATGGCCATTGTTTATGAGGATCTCTCTCTCTCTCTCTCCCTCTCTCTCTTCTCTCTCTCTCTCTGTAGCAGTCCGTCTTTTGATCATCCCTCTTCGAAATTTAGCACGATTTTATTTTCATGTGTGTTTCATTTATTCATGCATACATACTGTTCTCTGTCTGTCTGTCTGTCTGTCTGTCTGTCTCTCTCTCTCTCTCTCTCACACACACACACACACTGCAGCTCATTCAGTCTTATATTCAGTAGTGCTCCTTTCATTTCTGCCCAGATTTTCTTCTTCTTACTCACAACTACCTCTCTCTCTCTCTCCCTCCCTGTCTCCAAGACTCCTTCAATCTTACGCCTTTCTCATTTTCTCCACAGACTCTCTCTCTCTCTGTCTCTCTCTCTCTCTTTCCAAAATTACCCTCTATCTTCCTCTCACATTACCATCTCCTTCACCCAACATGTTCCCCGTCTCTCTCTCTCTCTTTCTCTCTCTCTCTCTCTCTCTCTCTCCAATACTGCTTCAATCTTACGCCTTTCCTCCAGCCTCCTTTCATTTTCTCCCAAGATTTCTCTCTCACTCTCTCGCTGTTTTATTTTTTTCTCACTCTGACACCTGATATTATTCTCATTTTCTTCTCTCCATTATTTATATATATATTTTTCTCTCGTGCATACTGTTTAATGCTCTCTCTCTCTCTCTCTCTCTCTCTCTCTTCCTCCTACCCTTTTCCTCAGATATTTCTCCCTTCCATTGTCTTTCCCTCCCTCACACCTTTCCTATTTCCTCCCCCATTTCTTATTTCTCCCGTCTACCTGTCTCTCTCTCACTCACTCTCAAACTCTCTCTCTGCCTCCTACCCATCTGCTTATTTCTCCCTTCTACCTGTCTCTCCCTTTCCTACTCCCTCCCCTACTTCTTCCTTCTACTCTCTCTCTCTCTCTCTCTCTCTCTCTCTCTCTTCCTTATGTAACTTTTGATAGATATAATAGATAAGACAGATGAAATAGATTAGATCGATGAAGGATAAGAAAAGTGAAAGATAAGAAACAAGAGAGCTAAATTATCTTTATAAATACCCCTCATAAAGCAAGATAAAGATATTGTGGTTAATACAGTGTTGTGGTAAATATTGTGGTGTGGTACAGTGTTGTGGTAAATAGGGTGTTGTGGTATATTAGTGTTGGGGTAAAATACGGTGTTGTGGTAAATAGTGTTGTGGTAAATACAGTGTTGTGGTAAAATACAGTGTTGTGGTAAATACAGTGTTGTGGTAAAATACAGTGTTGTGGTAAATACAATGTTGTGGTAAAATACAGTGTTGTGGTAAAATACAGTGTTGTGGTAAATACAGTGTTGTGGTAAAATACAGTGTTGTGGTAAAATACAGTGTTGTGGTAAATACAGTGTTGTGGTAAATACAGTGTTGTGGTAAAATACAGTGTTGTGGTAAAATACAGTGTTGTGGTAAAATACAGTGTTGTGGTAAAATACAGTGTTGTGGTAAAATACAGTGTTGTGGTAAATACAGTGTTGTGGTAAAATACAGCAGTAAATACAGTGTTGTGGTTAAATACAGTGTTGTGATAAATACATTGTGGTAAATATTGTTGTGGTAAAATACTTTGTGGTAAACAGTGTTGTGGTAAAATACATTGTGGTAAATACGGTGCTGTGGTAAATAGTGTTGTGGTAAAATACAGTGCTAAATACAGTGTTGTGGCAGCAATATCAACAAAGGTAAACCACACTCCGCCGTACTGTGAGACATAAGACATGGTGGGACGCATCAAGACGTGGATATGAAGGCATGGTTTGGCCACAACAGCTTGGGATTTATGACAGGAATATGCAAGAGGAGAAGACGAGAACGTGTGGGGACAGGTGGATGGGAAGAGGAAGAAGAAGAGAGGGGGAGGGGAAGAGGAGAAAGGGATGGGGAAGAGGAAGAGAGGGGATAGGGCTGGGGAGAGGAAGGGAAGAGGAAGAGAGGAGACAGGGATGGGGAGGGGATCGGGAGAGAGAGGAAAGGGATGGGGAGGGGAAGAGAAGGGGGACAAGGATGGGAGGGGAAGAGAGGGAACAGGGATGGGGAGGGGAAGAGAGGGGAAGGGGAAGGGAGGGGGTAGGGATGGGGAAGGGAGGGAGTAGGGATGGGGAGGGGAAGGGAAGAAGAAGAGAGGGGAAGGGATGGGGAGGGGAAGGGAAGAGGAAGAGAGGAGACAGGGGTGGGAAGGGGAAGTGAAAGGGAGAGATTTGGGGGGGGGGAATTGTAGAGAGAGAGAGAGGAGAGAGAGGGAGAGAGATGAAGTGAGGGAGGGGGACAGATAGAATTTAACCTACTGGAAAAAAAATTAATGTAAAAGCAAGCAAGCAATACCAGTCCTAGTTACACATATAAAAAAAATAATCCAAAACACACACGTAGACTCAATCACGTGCGATAAAAACACAGACCACGATAAAAATAAATCAATAAATAATCAGTTTCATACTAAATCTGTTCATGTGTTGCTCTTGTCCTTCATCATCCACCTCTGTCTTTACCTGTGTGTGTGTGTGTGTGTGTGTGTGTGTGTGTCTGTTTCTGTGTGTCTGTTTGTACTTGTCTGTCTGTCTGTCTGATCTCACTTCCTTCCCCCACCCTTTCTTCAACGTCGTTCTTACACTCTCTTTCTCTCTCTCTCTCTCTCTCTCTCTCTCTCTCTCTCTCTCTCTCTCTCACCACATTAGCCCTATCTTTCTCTCTTCCCCCCTCCCTCTCCTTTTGTTCACTGCATTAGATCTCTTCTCTTCATTCTCTCTCTCTCTCTCTCTCTCTCTCTCTCTCTCTCTCCCAGCAGGCCCCACTTCCACACCAGCGTCTTAAGATATGGCACCAATTAGAGACTGCAAACACCTTGATAACGACCAGGGAGTGTTAGTATGTGGAGGTGATGAGAAGGGACTATACTCTTTCCATTCTAACTTGGCCTAAAATTGCCATCTCTCCAATACTGAGCTGCAACAATAGATTAACACTGGATTATGATGCTAGTCACGAAGAAGTGCTAACCCAATCTTTAACTTGGCCTAAAATTGCCAACTCTCCATCTTGAATACTGAGCTGTAACAATAGATTAACACTGGATTATGATGCTAATCACGAAGAAGTGCCGTGGAAAAGCATGTCGAGCCGCGGTACAGCATTGTCTTTTTCTGCCATTGCGCTACGTGAAATAAGCAGCAAAAGGACGAAAATCTGGGCCAAGTTAAGGTGAAAGGAATATACATTAGATATCTTTACTAAGCTGCGTAAAATCAATATATATATAATCTGTTCGCCAGCCAAGAATTAACGAAATTTTAGGTCACTGAGCTGAAGGGCTCGTGCTGTCTTTTAAGGAAGCTCCCTAACACCATTTCCTAAGCGATTTATTTTCCTTGTTACTCCTTACTCTTCTGTCACTCGAATCATTCAAATATAACCACACTCGTCACAATATAAAGATTTATTAATAACTAGACGTATGAAAAGATAAATCAGCAAGGAAAAGGTGTTAGGGAGCTTCCTTAAAAATAAACAGGTAAGGAAGAGATGTTAGGGAGCTTCCTAAAAAATAAATCGGTAAGGAAGAGGTGTTGGGGAGGTTCCTTAACAGACGAGAATTCGGACCAAGAAGTTAACGAAGCGAGGAATGAATCGTTACTTGGCGGGAGTTAAGGAGCGTCTAATTGGGTGATCAACAGAGGAGGACAATTAAGATGATTTGAGAGAGGACGGATCATCTCGTAAATACAGCCATTAGCGACGCACAGTAAAGTGTTTGAGAGGAGGAGGAGGAGGAGGAGGAGGAGGAGAAAAAGGTGAAGAAGATGAAAATGGAGAGGAAGAGAAGGACGACGAGAAGAAAAGGAGGAGGAGGAGGAGGAGGAAGACGAGAAGAAGAAAAGGAAGAGAAGAAGGAGGAGGAGGAGGAGCAATAGGAAGAGGAGGAAGAAGAAGACGACGAGGACTGGAAGTGGGCAAGGATGAAAACAGATGATGGAGGGGAGAGAGAGAGAGAGAGAGAGAGAGAGAGAGGATGGGGAAAAAAGGGGATGGGGGTGGGAAGGAATAGACGAGAGGACGAAGAAGTAGAGCAGGAGAAGAGAAGAACGAGATGGAGGCCGAGGATGAGGAGGAGACGACTAAGGAGATGATTAAGGTAATGATCATCAACAGTTAAGGACAATTGAGATGACTTGGGAGAGGACGGATCATCTCGTAAATAGAGTCATTAGCGAGGCAATCCGATGCTGGTGAGTTACTGCTTGGGTGGAGAGGAAAGAGGAAGAGAGAAAGGAGGGAAGATGGAAAGAAGAGGAAGAGAAGGAGGAAAGGAGGAGACAGGAGGAGGGGCGAGAGAAGAGAGAATGGATAGAAAGAAGAGGAGGAGGAGGAGGAGGAGTGAGAGAAGAGGGAATGGATAAAAAGAAGAGAGGAGGAGCAGAAGCAAGAGAAGAGAGATCAGCGAGAAG
>NC_136993.1:1928096-1933096 GCF_032717465.1 Coenobita brevimanus | reverse complement strand
AGACAGATGGATTAACTAGCAAAACTATTCTATCAGCTGAGCCACGACTCTGCCACGCCTATTACTTCAGCAAGAACATAAACCTCTATATCAACAAACTTATTCCCCAAACTACGTTCATTCACATCAACAGTCTTAGTATCCTTGCCTGCACTGGTTTGTTTATTTTTCATGACATCCACGTTGACTCGCCTGTGGGTCTCGTATCGTCACCCTCATAAAGAAACGGCTTATTTTTCGGCGAGTTCTGAATTTTCGCCTACATCAACACTTCATCACGTGGCGCACCTACTGGTATTGCTGCCTTTGCCAGGTCTAGGGTGTGAGTGGTCTAAGATGCACCTCAAATTTCTGTCTTACTGGAAATTAAGAAAATGAGACAGCTTTCTTTCAATTTCCCGAGAAGTAGAAAAAATGACTTAGGCAATTTCTTGATGAGGGTGACGATATGAGTGCTTTTTTTGCCGGAGAAAAACGCACTGCATGATCCCAAAAAAACACCAAGACGAGCAGAGCCAACCGCATTGAAGTGTATCACGTGCCAACAGAGCCTATAGAAGTGACTCCAGGTGTCTACGAACTCAGTACCATCCAGTAAGCGATTTAACACGATTATTTAAGCTGCAGGCCTCGTTGTAAAAGACACTGCTTCCTGTAATCCTGGGGAGAATACCTGAATTGGCAATATATATTTTTTTTTCCTTGTACCGCTGTAGCATTAACTCGTACTCGTTCAGGACCTCCTCAGACCGGTTCGCATTACATCGTTGGTTCCTGTGTGTATGATAGTTCGACTAGTAACTACGTCTCCTTGGTTACTAGTCAAATACTCTCAACTTGAATATAAAGTCGTTCTGTCTATCTATCTATCTACTGTCAGACACCTCAATCCCGTAAGGAGTGGCCACAAACAAATCGCCTCCATGTCGCCCTGTCCCCCGCCATTTCACTGCCTTGCTCCCAGCTCACACCCCCTTCTCTCATATACCTCTCCACTCCATCCCTCCATCTCATCCTTGGCCTCCCCCTCCCTCTCCCCTCCTTCACCTCACTCACATACACTCCTCGTCAGTCTCTCACTCTCCATCCTCTCCACAGGGCCAAATTCGATTAGTCTTACTTATGATACGAATAAGTCTCCTTGGTTACTAGTCAAATACACCCTCCAATCCCTCCAATATCCGCCCTCTCCTCTCACTTCTGCCTCCCTCCATCCCATTCTGCCCCCACTCAATCCTACAACCATCCCTAAATCCCTCCCACTCTCTGTCTTGTCTTGCTCTTTAACCCCCCCCTCCCTCTATCCCCTTCCCCCATCCCACTCCCATTTCTCCCAATCCCTGCTCCCTATCCTCCCCTACTACTCCTCACCCCCTACCCCAATCCCCACTCCCACTTCTCCATCTCACTCTTCCTCCACGTTGCATCCACACTCTCTCTCTCTCTCTCTCTCTCTCTCTCTCTCTCTCTCTCTCTCTCCGGCCTCCTGTTATCTTCCTATCTGCTGTAAGACCCGCCGTAACTTTGTCTCATACTCCCTCTCCTTCCCCCTTAACTCCCTCTCCCCCCACCTCCCTCTTCTCTCTTCCCTGATCTCTTCATTACCTCCTTACTCCGCTCTCCCTCCTTCCTCCTCTTATCCTCCCTCTTTCATTCCTTCCCAGTGCCTTCTCCTCCATCCTTCTCCCTCCTCTTCCTCCCTCCCTCCTTAAGAATATCATGCCTATCTTGCTCGCCTTTCCTGCCTTCTCCCCCATCCTCATTGTCTTCTCCTCCCCTTTCAGCCTTCCTTCATCCCTTCCTTCTTTCCTTCTACCCTCATCTTCCTTCATGCATCCCTTCTTTCTTCCTTCCTTCCTTCATCCCTTTCTTCCTTCTACCCTCTTCTTCCCTCTTTCATCCCTTCTTCCTTCTTTCATCCCTTCTTCCTTCCTTCTACCTTCTTTTTCCTTCCTCATCTCTTCCTTCCTTCCATCTACCCTCTTCTTCCTTCATCCTTTCCTTCCTTCCTTCCCTCTACCCTCTTCTTCCTTCCTTCATCCTTTCCTTTCCTTCCTTCCTTCTACCCTCTTTCTTTCCTTCCTTTTACCCTCTTCTTCCTTCCTTCCTTCATCCTTTCCTTCCTTCCTCCCTTCTCACTTCCCCAGACCATCTTTCCTATCTTCTTCCCTCCCCTTATCTTAAACCATTTTTAATTGCTCCTTCCCCTCATTTTTTTTCGCCAGCATTTCAGCCTCTCTCTCTCTCTCTCTCCTTACATTTCCTTGACTCAAATTCTTCCTTATTTCTCCCTCCCCTCTCATCCTCTTCCAGTCTTTCTCAACCTTTTTCTCTCCCTCTTGTCTCTTCTTTTCTTTTCCTCCTCCCTTGCTTCTCCCTTCTCCTCATTCTCCCTTAATGTCTGCTACTTCCTTATGCTCCCTCTTTTCCTCTACCTTCCACTTTGCCTTTCCTCCCTTTTTCCTCCTCTATCGTCCTCTTTGTCTTTCCTTCCTCTTCCCTCTTCCTCCTCTTCTACTCCTCACCCTTACCACCTTTCTAGACACTGCCTTATCCCTCTCTCATTTTACTCTGATCTCCTCAACCTTCTCTCTCTCTCTCTCTCTCTCTCTCTCTCTCTCTCTTTCTTTCCTTCCATCATTTCTCCATTCCTCCCCTTCCTCTTCCATTGACCTTTATTCCCCTCGTCACTTCCTTTTCTATTCCTCTCCCTTCCTCTCATTTTTTCCCTTCCTACCACCCACCCCTTTTATCCTCCCTTCCTTTCCTCTCCCTTCCCTTTGTCTTCAGTATCTCCCTTCCATTCCACATCCCTTCTAGATCACCCCCTCTCTCCTCTTCCCCTCCTCTATCATCTCCCTTGTCTCCTCTCCCCACTCCACATCCCCTTCTGTATCTAAACCCACCCCCATTCTCTATCATTGCTCCCTTCCCCACCCAATTTCTCCCTCTCTATATCCTCTCCCTTCCCTTCCACTCCTCCCATCCCATCTCCATCCTGCCTCCCATTCCCTCTCCTCTCCTTTCCTCTCCCCTCCCCACCCCACACACTCTCTCTCTCTCTCAATCCCCCACTCTATCCCCTCTTCCTCTTGATGCATAACCCCCTCATCTCTTCTCCTCCTCACCTCCCTCTACCGAATCAGTTCTCTCGTTCCCTTTCTCCCTGTCTCCCTTTCCTCCCACCCACAAGAACTTTACAGCAGATCGATCGACGTACACTAGGGGTAATGGGTATAAGATTATTGGAAAGCACTTCAAGTCTAATGAAGCCAGACATTTTTTTCTTTAAGAGGGTTGTTAAGATTTGGAATAAACTGCCTAGGGATGTCGTTGAGTGCAGTGCAAGGGTGACATTTAAAAAATCGCTGGGATAAGTATCTCGCTTCAAATCCACAGCTATACACCTTCATGACGGAATAATCATGTAAGCTGTTTTTCCCTATTTCAGATCGTGATGAAACTATAGCAGGGAAATGCTATGTAACTGATGATACCTGTAGCTTATTGACACGTGTTATAGATATAGTAGGACAAGTTTACCACTTTTTTCAGTCTATCCTATGAAATTTCCACGTCAGGTTTTCCATGCTGCTTTGTGGTTCTTCTCACTTTTTTCCTGCCAGCTTCGACTGGAGGGTTTGGTGGGTAGGGGAGAGCCTTCTTGCTTTACTGGAGGGTTTGGTGGGTGGGGGAGAGCCTTCTTGCTTTACTGGAGGGTTTGGTGGGTGGGGGAGAGCCTTCTTTCTTTACTGGAGGGTTTGGTGGGTGGGGGAGAGCCTTCTTGCTTTACTATCCTTACCTTTAACTTGTAGAATTAAATATCACAATGTCAGTCTTTGTAACAGGCAGCCTTGAAAGCACCATTAGGTCTGTTGCTGTTTGATTTCCTTTGTAATCCTCCTCCTCCTCTTCCTTGCTTCTCACTTCTCTCCTACTTCTCCCCTCTCCCTCTCCTCCCCCCCCCCTCCTTCCGTATCTCTCCCCCCTCTCCCCAATAGTTCCAATAACGCGTCTTACTGTCACCGATTTGCCTCCCATGACACGTGCTTTTTGTCATCCTCTCTCTCTCTCTCTCTCTCTCTCTCTCTCTCTCTCTCTCTCTCTCTCTCTCTCTCGCTACGATATGTTCACCTTTCTCTCTCTCTCTTTCTCTCTCTCCCTCTCTAGCTGTCTATCCATCTACCTATGAAATTAATAAACACTTCCAGAAAAAACTATTAATAATATACCACGATATTTCTCTCTCTCTCTCTCTCTCCTGGTAATATCTGTCACACACACACACCTCCCTCTATCATCTTTTTCTTCCTCCATCATATATTTATTGCATTCCCTCTACTTTTCGTTTTTCATATGAGATTAAGGAGTATTGCATATTAAGGAGGAGGAGGAGGAGGAAGAAGATGAAGAAGAAAAAGAGAGGAGGAGGAGGAGAACAAGAAGACCAAAAGAAGAAGAGGAAGGAAAGGAAGAAGACGAGAAGATACTAATAATAATAATAATAATAATAATAATAATAATAAATAATAATAGTAAGAAGAAGAAGACGAGGACAAGATAAGAAAATGAAAAGACGAGAAAGAGAAGAAAAGGAGGAGGAGGAGGAGGAGGAGAAAGAGAAGAAAAGGAGGAAGAGGAGGAGGAGGAGGAGAAAAAGAAGAACAGGAAGAAGATGAAGAATCCACATATACCTTCATCCATCTTAAAGGAAACACGAGATCAAGGACTGTACTGAACATTAAAAACAAATACTAAGAAATAAGACAAAGGGTCGATACACACCTTAATTCCCCCCTTGTATTTCTATGGGATATCTTGGCTGCTGATTTCAATATTATCGTTCAATCCTTATCTCTTCGTTCACCGGTGTTATCTCTCCTTGAAATTGGATAGATGGATAGAAAGTGGTCCTGAGAGAGAGAGAGAGAGAGAGCAATACCAGAACCCAACCTTCATCCACTGCCACTTGAGGACACCTTATGCTCTCTCTCTCTCTC
>NC_136993.1:1903096-1923096 GCF_032717465.1 Coenobita brevimanus | reverse complement strand
AGGAAAACCAAGGACAAAGAGGAAAGAATAAGAGAACAGGAGGGAAAACACAAGACAAAGAGGAAAGAAATAAGAGGGAAGAGGAGGGAAAACACAAGACAAAGAGGAAAAAACCAAGAGGACACCAGGAAAACGTGATGGAGAACCGGGAAGAGAAAGTACTTACCTGGAGGCAAGAGGAAAGAAATGAGAGAGAACAGGAGAAAAAAAACAGAGAGAAAGAGAAAAGCGAAAGACAAAGAGGAAAGAAATAAGAGGGAAGAGGAGGGAAAACACAAGGCAAAGAGGAAAAAACCAAGAGGACACCAGGAAAATGTGATGGAGAACCAGGAAGTGTTTACCTGGGAGCTTCATATCATGTTCAAGAAATGGCGACAGGTGTGGGAGGCATATTATTTGGCCTGGACAATAGGGTGTCTGAGAGGGCTGGGGGGGTCTGGGTGGGAGGGGACGCGAAGGGACAATAGGGCGAAGAGGAGAGGTAAGGTGAGGTGAGATGCAAGCCTGGGAGAGACTGGGAGATGCTGTGCTGGTTAGACTGGGAGACTGGAAGATGCTGTGCTGGTTAGACTGGGAGAATTACTGAGAGACTAACTGGGAGTGGGTGATGGGGAAATGGAGTGAAAAGGAGAGGTAAGGTGAGTTGCAGGCCTGGGAGAGACTGGGAGACTGGAAGATACTGTGCTGGTTAGACTGGAAGACTGAGAGACAAACTGGGAGTGGGTGAAGGGGAAATGGAGTGAAAAGGAGAGATGAGGTGAGATGCAAGCCTGGGAGACATAGATGAGAGACTGGGAGATAATGTGTGGAGAAATATATAGGTTAGATTGAGATATTGTGTGGGAGAGGATGAAGGGAGGAGAGAGTGAAGAGAAGACGTGAGGTAAGATGCAAGCCTAGGAGAGATTAGTAAGACAGAGAGAGGGAGAGATAAATGCTAGACTGGGAGATACCTTGATATTAGACTGAGAGACTGTAGTGAGAGACTGAAAGGGAGAGGATGAAGAGACAACGAAGAGGAGAGGTGAAGTGAGATGCAAGGACAAGAGAGGTAGGTGATAGGGTGATGGAAGACTGTGGTATAACACTGGATAATTTAGCGGTACAAGATAGAGTCAGACTGAAGGAAATAAAGAAAGAAAGATAAGGAGAGTAAAGGACTAGAGAAAAATAAAGGAGAAAGAGCAGAGAACTAAATGGAGTGGAGAGAACACTAAACTGAGGAGGAAGAGGGGAGGAACGAAGGAAAAACGGAGGAAAACGTAAGAGGGAAAAGAAGGAAACTTTAAGAGGAAACAAGAGGGGTAAGGAAATGTGAATAATGTATGACAGGAAGGAAGGAGAATAAGAGGAAGAAGAAAGTAAAAAATGAAGAAACAAAAGCAACAGACACAGATAGATAGATAGACAGACAGATAGATAGATAGATTGAGAATAAGACATAATAAAATGGCAAAAGAAAGTGGTAGCGATAGATAGACTGATAGATGGAAGAAAGTAGACTTAAAATAAAAACGCAAAAAACTTGGAGAGAGAGAGAGAGAGAGAGAGAGAGAGAGAGAGAGAGAGAGAATATCAGACCTTAACATTTTCTATCCTGTACTTAATCTCAAGCTCTAGTGAGTCAACAAGAGTAGTGGAATTGAAGCCAGATTTAAAGATTAATTTCCTTCAATATTCTTAAGCTGACTGACTTCGCCTGGGTAAACTTTGAGGCGAACCAATCTCTCTTGCTTTCTCTCTCTTACTTTCTCTCTCTCTCTCTCTCTCTCTCTCTCTCTCTCTCTCTCTCTCTCTCTCTCTCTCTCTCTCTCTCTCTCGTCTACAGTAAGCTAACGAGCAGCAATAGCGAGTACAGGTAACAGGTAGATTCTCTCTCTCTATCTATCTACCTACCTGCCTATCTATCTGTCTACAACACTACCGTATTATCCTCTCTCTCTCTCTCTCTCTCTCTCTCTCTCTCTCTCTCTGACAGCCCTTGACAGCCCCAGCCCTCATTATTCTCCCTCCCTGTCTGTCTCCTGTCACTGACCTTTGCTACTCCCTTTGATCCTATCCTAGCCGATTTATTTTAATCCCTAACACCTTTTTCTTAGTGACTGAGTCTGTATGTTAGTCTATGTTTTGGGACTGGATTGGATTGGAGTGAGTGTGTGTGTGTGTGTGTGTGTGTGTGTGTGTGTGAGAGAGAGAGAGAGAGAGAGAGAGAGAGAGAAAGAGAGAGAGAGAGAGACAGAGACAGACAGACAGACAGAGACAGTTTGTGTGTGTGTGTGTGTGTGTGTGTGTGTGTGTGTGTGTGTGTGTGTGGGGTACGTCTCTCTATAATCAGAAGTACGCTGTGCACTAACAACCATCACAATCAATTAACTAAATCCAATACAATACTATGGACGGGTAACACATAATTTTTGCAGTAAGGGTGAGGGGTGAGGGTGAGAGGAAGGGTGGGGATGAAGGGTGTGGGTGAGGGTGAGGGGAAGGGTGATGGGAAGGGTGATGGTGTGGGGGTGATGGTGTGGGGGTGAGGGAGTACAGTAGATTAAATTGAGAGGGTGTGAGTGTTGGTGGTTGTGTGAAGGACGGTGTGTTAAGACGTGTGTGTGAGAGGGTGAGGGTGTAAGTGAAGTGACGTGAGGGTGTAGGAGGGTCTGGGTGGGCGGTGTTAAGAGGAGTGACGGGTGTATTAGAGGGTGGGGGGCAGGAACACCACTGTGCTTTTAGCCAGGTGCTGCATTTCTCCACCACCCACCCACCCACTCACCCACCCTCTTCTAATCCTCATTGCTGCTCCTGTTATTGTTACTCTCTCTTCATTCCCACCCTCTGATTATTATTATTATTATTATTATTATTATTATTATTATTATTATTATTATTATTATTATCCTTCCATTTCACCTTCCTCTCTTCCTTACACCCCTCATCCACCTCCTTCTTCTCCTCCTCCTCTTCCTCTCCCACCCTCTTCTGATCCTCATTGCTGCTCCTGTTATTGACACTCTCTCTCCTTTCCCACCCTCTTCTACTTCTTATTCCTCCTCTTGCTCTTCTCCCTTCCCCCCTCTCCTCTCCCTTACACCCCTTCTTCTTCCTCCTCCTCCTCTTCCTCCCCCGCCCTCTTCTATCTTTACTGTCACTCTTGTTATCGTCACTTTCTTCTTTCCCACCCTCTTCTACTTCTCATTCCTCCTCTTGCTCTTCTCCCTTCCACCCTCCTCTCTTCTTTTATCCCTCTCCCTCCTTCTTTTCCTCCCCCTCTCCTCCTCCTCTTCCTCCCCCTCCTTCTCCTCCTCTCCCACCTTCTATTGTTCCTTACTGCTGTCCTGCTTCATCTTGTACTTTCTTCTCCCATCCCTTCCTCTTCTACTCAGTCTCTTTTGCCTGTTCATTCTCCTCTCATCCCACAAGCAGGAAAAATCATCGTAACAGCAGAAGTAATTATCGTAACTTAGGAGGAAAATTCATCGTAACTTAAGAGGAAAAATCATCGTAACAGCAGGAAAAATTATCGTAACTTAGGAGGAAAATCATCGTAAGTAGGAAAAATTATAGTAACTTAAGAGGGAAAATCATCGTAACAGCAGGAAAATCATCGTAACTTAGGAGGGAAAATTATCGTAACTTAGGAGGAAAATCATCGTAAGTAGGAAAAATTATCGTAACTTAAGAGGAAAAATCATAGTAAGTCACAAGCAGGAAAAAATCATCCATCTGTCTATTGCCAGACGCCTTAATCCCGTCAGGGGTGGCCACAAACAAATCGCCTCCATGTCGCCCTGTCCCCCGCCCTCTCACTGACCTGCTCCCAGCTCACACCCACCCCCTCTCTCATACACCTTCATGCAATTCATTTATAACTTTCAGACAGAAGACTTCATGCTATCTATCTATCTATTGCCAGGCGCCTTAATCCCGTTAGGGGTGGCCACAAACAAATCGCCTCCATGTCGCCCTGTCCCCCGCCCTCTCACTGCCCTGCTCCCAGCTCACACACCCCTCTCTCACACACCTTTCCTTCATGCAATTAATTTAAAACTTTCAGACTTAATAACGTCAGTCTTAATTATATCTTAAAAGCAGACCTAAGAGGCTCATTAGGCTTTGCACTTAGGACTGAGTTTAATGAGGTGGGGACTAATTGGGGTAATTTATGTGAAGGTCTGTTGGTCTGTAATTATAAAGAGTTGTATGTTTGTTTGTTATTATTGGTATTATTATTATTATTATTATTATTTTACTATTTATTATTATTATTATTATTATTATTATTATTATTATTATTATCATCATCATCATCATCATCATCATCATCATCATCACTATTATTATTATTATTTCTATTATTATTATTATTATTATTATTATTATTATTATTATTATTAACTAAGAATTCTGCTAAGGAATTTCATTATTGTCTTTATCATTATCATCATCATCATCTTTATTAATACAAGATTATTCGCCCTCATCATCATCATCATCATCATCGTCATCTTTAAGCACTTGCAAGATAATTCATCCTCCTCCTCCTCATTTATCATCATTATCACTATTATTATCATCATCATCATCTTCACAAACAATCCTGAGACTCATTATCCTCATCATCATCTTTATACACCCCTCCAAGATTCATTATCATCATCATCATCATCATCATCATCATCATCAGAAGGTGAGACGCTGTCTACCAGAAGGGGGCGCCGGATACCTACATGGTGTATGTTAGTTAGTTTCCTTAAGAGAATATCGCCCCTAGTGACACTGTTCCGTCAGATGAAAACAGGATCCTTCCTTAACACACACACACACACACACACACACACACACACACACACACACACACACACACACACACACACACACACACACACACACACACACACACACACACACAGACAGACAGACACACACACGCACATTAAAACACACACACACACACACACACACACACACAAAGCTCATTACCTCCGTCTCATTCGCATTCCGTCAGAGGTAAACAAACTTTTCTGGATATTTCGTCTCTCGTAGCGAACTCGGCTCATTCACGGTTTAAGGAGTCGCCGACCGCGTATAATCGCATTTCGGCATGAAGCGGGTTCGGAGAAAGGTTACATTTCGGCTCGAGACTGTGGGGGAAACGAGCCGACCCCACCCCCGGCCCCGAAAGGAAACTGCGGCGAACTGCATTGTGCGCCGAATTCTCCAAAATCAAGGTTGAGTCATGGAGGTTGAACTTTTGTTGTATAGATGTATTTGTGATTAAATTTCTCTCTCTCTCTCTCTCTCTATCTATCTATCTCTTTATATCTATCTACATCTTTCCATTTGTTCGTGACTTATCTTTCTCATCTTCTTCCAGTCTCTTGTCTTGTCTTCATTCTTTCTCCCTTTCATTCATTATTGCCCTCTCTCTCTCTCTCTCCCTCTCTCTCTCATTTCTCTCCTTCCTTCACGAGGCGGGTGAAACAATAGCTGTCTAACCTTCCTCCCTGCCCGCCTGTTTCCTCTCTCTCTCTCTCTCTCTCTCTCTCTCCTTCTCCCGTATCTCCATCTCCCCGCTATCTTCTCTCCCTCTCTTCTTCCCTTCTCTCCCTCGTGCATAACCTCACTCCATTTCTTGCTGTATCCTCTCTCTCTCTCTCTCTCTCTCTCTCTCTCTCTCTCTGTATGTGTTGTGAGATTAAATCCTGTACATAAACACACACACAAACCTACACTCACGCAAGCAAGTACACACACACACACACACACACACACACACACACACACACACACACACACACACACACACACACACACACATACACCAATCAATCCCGGCCTCCTCTCAAGATAATGAGGGGAAGAGGAAGGAGAGGATGAAGAGGAGGAGGAGAGAGGAAGGTTGGAGGAAAGATGAGAGACGGAGAGGAAGGAAGAAGACGGAGGAGAAAAGAAAGAGGAGAGAAGGTAGGAAAGAAAGAGGAGAGAAGGGAGGAAAGAAAGAGGAGAGAAGGGAGGAAAGAAAGAGGAAAAGAAAGGAGGAAAGAAAGAGGAAGAGAAAGGAAAGAGGAGAGGAAAGAAAGGAAGATGCAAGGAATGGAAGATGAGGGAAGGATTGGAGAGAGAGAGAGAGAGAGAGAGAGAGAGAGAGAGACAATAAACTTAAAGAGGAGAATGGAAGAAAGAGATGATACAAGTAAAAAACAAAGGAAAGGAGGGGAAGGAGAGTGAGGACGAGAGGAAAGGGAGAGGAGAAAAGAAACGAGAAGAAGAGAGACGAAAGAGAGGAAGAACAAAGACGAAAGAGAGGGGAAAGAAGGAGTGAAGGAGGAGAAAGAAAAAAGGAGGAATTGGAAGAGGAGACAAAGGGAGAGGAACGAAGGAAGAAGAAAAAGGAAAAAGGTGAAGGAGGAAGGAAGGAAGAAGAAAAGGGAAAAGGGTGAAAGGGAGAGGAAGGAAGGAAGGAGGAAAAGGAAAAAGACAAAGGAGGAAAGAAGGAAGGAGGGAAGGAAGAAAGGAAGGAAGAAGAAAAATGAGAATGACGAAAGGGAGAGGAAGGAAGGAAGAAAGGAAGGAAGAAGAAAAATGAGAATGACGAAAGGGAGAGGAAGGAAGGAAGGAAAGAAGAAAGGAAAGAAGAAAGGAAGGAAGAGGAAAAACGAAAGGACGAAAGAGAGAAGAGGGAAGGAAGGAAAAAGAAGAAAATAAAGGAAAAGATGGAAAGAGAGAGGAAGGAAGGAAGGAAAGCAGAGAATGGAAGACGGAAATAACGATTCTGACAATAAGGGTCTCGCGAAAATGGGGCAGAGGGTTAAAAGCAGAGGAGAGAAGAGGAGAGGAGGAGGAGAGGAGAGGAGAGGAGGAGGAGAAGGAGAGGAGAGGAGAGGAGGAGAGGAGAGGAGAGGAGAAGAGGAGAGGAGAGGAGGAGGAGAGGAGAGGAGAGGAGGAGGAGGAGGAGGAGGAGGAGGAGAGGAGAGGAGAGGAGAGGAGAGGAGAGGAGGAGGAGAAGAAGAGGAGAGGAGGAGAGGAGAGGAGAGGCGAGGAGGAGAAGAAGGAGAGGAGAGGAGAGGAGAGGAGAGGAGGAGGAGGAGGAGAAGGAGAGGACAGGAGAGGAAATAATATAAAGGAAAGGAAAGGAAAAGAAAGAGGAGATGAGAGGAAATAAAGGAGGAAAGAAATGGAGAGGAGAGGAAAGAATATGAAGGAAAGGAAAGGAAAAGAAAGAGGAGAGGAGTGGAAATAAAAGAGAAAGGAAATGGAGAGGAGAGGAAAGAATATAAAGGAAAGGAAAGGAAAAGAAACAGGAGAGGAGAGGAAATAAAGGAGGAAAGAAAAGAAGAGGGAGGAAAGAATGGAAAAAAAAAGAGAGGAGAGGAGAGGAGAAGGAGGGAAGGAAAGGAAAGGGAGGGAAGGAGAGGAGGGGAGAGGAGAAGGAAGAAAGGAAAGGATAGGAAAGAAAGGAGAGGAGAGGAGACGAAAGGAAAGGAGAGGAGAGGAACGGAACGGCATGGAAAAGGGGATAAAAAAGGAATCGAAAGCAAAGGAAAGGAGGGGAAGAAGAGAGGGTGAGAAAAGAGGAAGGAAAGAGAAGAGAGGATATGAGAGAGCGAAACAGGAGGAAAGGAACAGAAAGAGTAGAAAGAGAGAGAAAGAAAACAGGAAACGATGAGATGAGGAGGAGGAAGAGGAAGAGGAAGAAGAAGAAGAAGAAGAAGAAGAGGAGGAGGAGGAGGAGGAGGAGGAAAATTACGATAACGGAAAGAGGAGGTGGAAGAAATTGCCAAGAGGGGAAAGAAAGACAGGAGGAAATATTCGTAAAGAGGAGGGAAAGGAAGGAAAAGAGCAAATTTAAGAGGGAGAGGGAGAGAGAGAGAGAGAGAGAGAGAGAGAGAGAGAGAGAGGTGAAAGACAGGGAGAAGACAAACCAAGAGAAAGAAAGAACGAAGGGGAAACTAAAGAGAGAGAGAGAGAGAGAGAGAGAGAGAGAGAGAGAGAGAGAGAATGTAGGTTAAGGGGAGCAGCAACCCTTCCATCCGTCACCTCAATTTCCCCTCTGACGTGATCTTGGCGGGGAATTTCCCCCTTTTTTGACTGTCACGCTTCAGGATAAGGTGTAGGGGAAAGAATGAAGGAAATATTGGTAAACTAACTCATTTGGTGGCACTGTCTATCTACCTATCTATCTATCTATCTGTCTGCCTATTTATCTGTCTATCTATCTATCTAAATAATATGACTTACATGTCTTTTCAGTCACCTGTCTATCCACTTCAGCATCTTTCCCTACTAATTTCCCTTCTTCCTTCTCCTCACCTCTCTTTTCCTTCATCTCTTCTCCTCTCCATCTCCTCTCTTTTATCTTCTCTCCTCTCCTCTCCTCCTCCCTCCGTTCCTCTTACTCTTTCTCCTCTTCTTGGTTTACATTGTTCAGTAATTAAGCTTATTAAATCGCTAATGAACGTTCCCCACCCACCCTGTCAGTCTTACCTCTCTCTCTCTCTCTCTCTCTCTCTCTCTCTCTCTCTCTCTCTCTCTCACTCGTTATTCCTCTTCCTAGATCTCATTTTATATTCATCTCTTCTGATCTTTCCTGGCCTCCTTTTCTCTTTCTGTGTCACTCCTTCTTTTGTTTCCTCTCTTCTGTCCCCTCTCCCCCTTTCTCTCCTCCCTCCTCACCCCTCCCTCTTTGTCTTCCCCTTATATTCTCCTCTGCTTTTTACCTCTCTCCCCTTTTCATTTCTTCTCATATCCTTCCTCATTTACTATCTTTTTTCCATCTCTCTCTCTCTCTCTCTCTCTCTCTCTCTCTCTCTCTCTCTCTCTCTCTCCTTAGTTTCCTCCATTCTTATTCTCCTTTGTTCTGTCTCTTTCTCTTGTCTTCTTTCCTTATTCTCCCTTCTGTCTCTCTTTCAACTTTCCTTCCTTGCTTCCACTACTTCTCCTATCTTTTCTCTCTCTCACTTCCTTCTTCTTTTCCTTCCTCCTTCCTTCAGTGTTGTGTTCCTTCATACATACTGTCCATTAGCCAACTTCCTCCTCTTCCACATCTATCTTTCTTCACATTTGTCATACTTTCTTCCTTTCCATCTTTATCCAGTCAATCTTTTCATACCTAATTTACTTCTCAACATTCCTTCTCTTTCCTCTCTCCATTCTCTCCCTCCCCCCTCTTTCCCTTCTCTCCCTCCCCTCTCCTTCCCTCCTCTCCATCTTGCTTTTCTCCCTCCCTCCATATTCGGCTTCCTTCTACCCTCTTCTCCTTCCTTCCACCTTCCATTCCATCCCTTATTCCTTCAGTCTCTCACAATTACCTTCCTTCCTTCCTTCCACTTTTTCCTCCATACTCTTCCACCTCTTATTTTTTCCTTCTCTCCCTCCTTCATTTCCCCTATCCTTCCTCCATTCCTTCCCTCCCTCCCTCCTTCGTCGCCTTCCTCACCTATCTTTCATCTCTCCCCTTTACTGTACTCCCTCTCATCTCCATCCCTCCCTTCCTTCCTTCCTTCACCTCTTCCTCACCTCTCCTTCTGTCCTCCCTCTTCCTCCTCCACCTCCACCTTCCGTTCATTCTCTTTCTCCTTCGTCGCCATCCACACCCAACTTCCTCCTTCCTTCCTTCCTTCCTTCCCACCTTCCTTCATCTGGTATCTCTCTCCCTCCCTTCCTTCTCTTCGCCTTTCCTTCCCACTTCCCTCCATTCCTTCCTTCCTCTCCTTTCCTTCCCGTCTCCCTTTTTCTGGTACCTCCCTCCTTTCCTTCCTTCATCTTTCCTTCCCACCTCCCTCCCTTCCTTCCCTCCTTCCTCTTATCCTTTCCTTCCCACCTCCCTCTCTTCCTTCCCTCCTTCCTCTTATTCTTTCCTTCCCTCCTCCATCTATCTGGTACCTGCCTCCCTTTCTTCCTTCCCTCCTCCATCTATCTGGTACCTGCCTCCCTTTCTTCCTTCCCTCCTTCCTCCTCTCCTTTCCTCCTACCTCCATGTCTTCTCTCCCTCCTTCACTCCTTTCACCACGTCTTCTCTCCCTCTTTCCTTCCTTCCCCGAGGTCTTCTCTCCCTCCTTCCTCCATGTTTTCTCTCCTTCCTCCACGTCTTCTCTCCTTCCTCCATGTCTTCCCTCTCCTTCCCTCCCTTCTCACGTACAAGCTCAACCAAGAGTGAAGGAGTGAGGAGGGGAGAGTGTAGATCTCAAAGACCAAACACTGCCCTCTCTCTCTCTCTCTCTCTCTCTCTCTCTCTCTCTCTCTCTCGAGCCAGTCCGCCTCGTAGGGACCGTAAGCTCTGTGTGGTCTGTGTATCTATGTAACTTCTTCCCCCTTTCCCTATCCCTTTTCCTCTCTTTCTCTTCTCTTCCCTCCTACCTTTCCTTTTTATCCTCCTCTTTCTTCCTCCCTTCTTCCTCTCCCTCTCTCTCTCTCTATCCGCTCATTCATCCACCCATCTATCTATCTATATCTATCCATCTGCCTATCTATCTATCTGTGTAACTATATATCCATCCATCTATCCATATCAACCTATACACCCATCTATCTATCTACCTAACCATATATCTATCCATCTATCTATATATCTATCCATCCACCTATCTGTCAATCTATCCATCTATCAGTTCATCCATCCACCTATCTATCTATCTATCCATCCAACCCCCCATCCATCTATCTAACTGCCTATCAACCTACCTATCTATCTATCCATCCATCTACCTATCCATCTCCTTCCTTCCTTCCTTCCCTTCCATCTCACGTAGGGATTCAGTCGAGGGTGAAGGAGTGAGAGGGGAGGCTGTAGGTTTCAAAGACTAACACTGCCCAATGTGTCTAAGCAAGTGTGAAGGAAGGAAGGAAGGAGAGTGAGTGAGTGTGTGGATGGGTGAGTGGGTGGTTGAGAGGGTGGGTGGGTATTTAGTGAGTGAGCGGCTGGGTGGGTACTTAGTGAATGAATGAATGAGTGATTGAGTGAGAGTGAGTGAGTGGATGGATGGGTGGATGAGTGAGTGAGTGAGTGGGTGGGTGAGTGAGTGGATGGGTGGGTGGGTGAGTGAGCTGCTGAGGATAATATGAGTCAGAAGAAAAGCTGCCAAGGAAATGTGAAGGAAGAGAGAATAAAAGAAGAGAATGAGTGAGTGAGAGAGTAAGACAATATGTGAGTGATTGAGACATGAAAGCGGATGAGGAATTGAGAAAGGAAGGATGGAAGGATTGAAGGATTGTGATGTGAAGCTAAGGAAGGAACGAAGGAAGGAAGGAAGAAGGACTGATGTGAAAGTGGCCAAGGAAAGAAGGAAAGATTGAAGGAATGAAGAAAAGAAGGAACGAATAGGTGGGTGAATGAGATATCAAAGTGGTTAGTGAAACGTGGAATGACTAAATGAATGAAGAAGGAGGGAAAGCACAAAGGAAGGAAGGAAGGAAGGAAAGCACAAAGGAAGGAAGGAAGGAAAGCACGAAGGAAGGAAGGTGGAAGGGAGGGGGATGAAGGCAGGGACGGAAGAAGTTAATGAAAGAGTGAGGAAAGGCAAGAAGGAAGGATGGAAGAAAGAGAATGAAGAAATGAAGGATGGAAGAATGAATTAAGATAGAAAGAAAGGAAGGAAGGATGGAATGATGAAAGGAAGGATGGAGGAAAAGAATGGATAAAAGAATGAATAATTGAATGACGGTAGGAAGGATGGAATGAAGGAGGGAAGAATGAATTAAGGAAGGAAGGAAGGAAGGAAGATTGTGTGTGTGTGTGTGTGTGTGTGTGTGTGTGTGTGTGTGTGTGTGTGTGTGTGTGTGTGTGTGTGTGTGTGTGTGTGTGTGTGTGTGTGTGTGTGTGTGTGTGTGTGTGTGTGTGTGACTGGGTAGAACAAAGAAGAGGCTGTTTGAGCAAGGAACAGACAAACACAATGACTGTCTATTACTGAGCGATAAGAGAGATAAGAAATGTGAGAGAGAGAGAGAGAGAGAGAGAGAGAGAGAGAGAGAGAGAGAGAATAATGACCACTAGACATATGCTCACAGTAGAGTTAAAACTAAACATATTCAGCACTACCCTTGACATCCTTCGTCCTTGTCCTTACCATCCTGTTCTTACCTAATCAATGTATCCTTCAAGGGAGTATTATCTCTTAAGGGCAGTACACAGACCATTCATTCACCCTGGCATCCTTCGCTCCTAACCCTGGCACCCTAGGGCCTTCATCCTGACATCCTTCGCCCTTATCCTAGCCATCCTTACCTAATCTAAACACTATCTTTCAAGGGAGTAATTATCTCTTAAGGGCAGTACACAGACCAATCATTCATCCTGGCATCCTTCGCTCCTAACCTTGGCACCCTAGGGCCCTAATCCTGGCATCCCTCGCCCTTATCCTAGCCATCCTTACCTAATCAAAGTACTGTATCTTTCAAAGGAGTATTACCTCTCATGAACAGTGCACAAACCAACCATTCACCCTGGCATCCTTCGCTCCTATCCTTGGCATCCTAGGGCGTTAATCCTGACATCCCTTAATCCATGAGAGGAAGCTATGATCCCTTCAGACTCTACCACCGCTCCCCTTCCCTTTAACTCCTTCATACCTATACTTCCCTACCCTAACAATGGAACATAAGCGACGCCCCTAGCCTGGATTACGAGAATGAGACAAGGATAGCACGAAATCTCAAGGACTCAGCAGCAAATGAGGGACGAGCACACACAGACGTAACAGAGAGAATATTAAAGAGAGAGAGAGAGAGAGAGAGAGAGAGAGAGCGAGAAAAAAGATTATTAAAAAAGAAGAAAAAACAAAACAAAGAACAACTGCACTGAATTAAACAAGGTTAGTATTCTCGTCGGTCAAGGAAGCTCCCTAACACCTTCTCCTTTGCGATTTATTTTTGGATATGACTAGTTAACACCCATTTCACGTTATTTATGCACCCTAACACCTCTTCCTTAGCGATTTATTTTTGGATATGACTAGTTAACACCCATTTCACGTTATTTATGCACCCTAACACCTCTTCCTTAGCGATTTATTTTTGGATATGGCTGGTTAACACCCATTTCACGTTATTCATGCACCCTAACACCTCTTCCTTAGCGATTTATTTTTGGATATGGCTAGTTAACACCCATTTCACGTTATTTATGCACCCTAACACCTCTTCCTTAGCGATTTGTTTCTGGATATGGCTAGTTAACACCCATTTCACGTTATTCATGTGTCCTAACGCCTCTTCCTTTGCGATTTATTTTTGGATATGACTTGTTAACACCCATTTCACGTTATTTATGCACCCTAACACCTCTTCCTTAGCGATTTGTTTTTGGATATGGCTGGTTAACATCCCTTTGCACGCTATTGATGCAGAGTACGGCGATATCGGAAGGGTTTACGTAACACAGAAGACAGTAAGGTGTAATAAACAAAATAAGTCGCTTAGGAAGGGGTGTTAGGGAGCTTCGAAAATATCGGCCAAAATCCTACAATACTCTGTTCACTTTAATTTGGCCTAAAATTGCCATCCCTCCATCTTGAATGCTGGGTAATAAAAACAGATTAACACTTCAGGTGATAGTCACGAAGAAGTGCGATGGAAAGGATGAGGAGCTAAGTGCCATCTCTCCATCTTGAATGCTGAGTAATAGCAGATTAACAGTTAAAGGCGATAGTCACGAAGAAGTGCTATGAAAAAGACTGAGAGCAATAGTATTATCTTTTTCTGCCATTCAGCTGTGTGAAATAAGCTCTAAAAGGACGAAAATTTGGGCCAAGTTAAGCTGAAGGAAGGACGAAAATCTGGGCCAAGTTAAGCTGAAGGAAGGAGGAAAATTTTGGCCAAGTTAAGCTGAAGGAAGGACGAAAATCTGGGCCAAGTCAAGGCGAAGGAAGGACGATAATCTGGGCCAAGTTAAGGCGAAGGAAGGACGATAATTTGGGTCAAGTTAAGCTGAAGGAAGGACGAAAATCTGGGCCAAGTTAAGCTGAAGGAAGGACGAAAATCTGGGCCAAGTTAAGCTGAAGGAAGGACGAAAATCTGGGCCAAGTTAAGCTGAAGGAAGGACGAAAATCTGGGCCAAGTTAAAATGAAGGGACTTAAAGATTTGTACTGACCTTTTAGCAGCGGCGTGGGCGATGTGATGGGCTGGAGGGGGAGCCGCGGCCCCCTCAGCCTTCGGTGCCGCCCCCCTGCCCTTGACGGGTCCGTGGGGGGCGGAGGAGGGGGGGCGCTTGGGGGAGACGCCGCCCCCCCTCCCGCTCCCCCCGGCACTGTTCATTTTTCAACCTGGGGACAAAGGAACATCATTAAATACCCATACAAAAGCCCTAAACCACATCAATACCCCTTCACTAAATTAAATGCCCATTAAATTAAATACCTACTAAAATAAATACCCACTAAATTAAATGCCCACTGAATTAAATACCTACTAAATTAAATACCCACTAAATTAAATACCCACTAAATTAAATATCCACTAAATTAAGAACCCAATACATTAAATATCCACTAAATTAAGTACCTACTAAATTAAATGCCCACTGAATTAAACACCTACTAAATTAAACACCCACTAAATTAAATGCCCACTGAATTAAATACCCAACAGATTAAATATCCACTAAATTAAATACCCAATCAATTAATTATCCACTAAATACCCAATAAAATAAATACCCACTCCACCTACGCAAATCTACCATACGAAAAGGCAGAAACAGTACCGTGAGACAGACAGACAGCAATTTACCCCTCTCACCTAGCCAGAATTACCGCGAAAATCAATGTGTTAAAACAGTACCATAAAAGACAAACACAGTAATCTACCTAACCTACCCATATCTACCGTGAGACTCAGAGTATTATCAGGGCGTACAGTACCGTGAAAGACAGACAGACAAATATATAAACAGCGATATACCCTTCTCACCAAGCAAAACCTACCACGAGACTCAAAGCACAGTATTAAGTAGCTACCGTGAAAGTGTTAAGGGCGTAAAAAACAGTACGGTGAAAGACAGACAGACAGAGAGATAAACAGCAGTGCACCCTTCCCACCTTCATAAACCTCGCACTGAATTATTAGTGTTTAACAAGTAGCTACCGTGATAGTACTATTAACGGTGTAAGAACAGTGCGGTGAAAAGAGCAACAGACACGGTGAAAGGAGTGAAAATGTGGGTTTCGCTTCGCCAGCTGCCGTGAAAATATTATCAACGGTGTAAGAACAGTGCGGTGAAAGGACCAACAGACAGACAGGTAAACAGCAATATACCCTTCTCACCTACCCAAGCCTACCACGAGACTCCAAGCACAGTATTAAGTAGCTACCGTGAAAGTGTTAAGGGTGTAAAAACAGCGCGGTGAAAGACAGACAGACATATAAACGGTAATGTACAGTACCCATCTCACCTACCCAAGCCTACCACGAGACTCAAAGCACAGTATTAAGTAGCTACCGTGAAAGTGTTAAGGGTGTCAAAACAGCGCGGTGAAAAGAGCAACAGACACGGTGAAAGGAGGGAAAGTGTGGGTTTCGCTCCGCCGGGTAGTCATGAAGGCCAGCAAGCAGAAGGGGGCCATAACAATAATAGTAAATAGCGACCAAAAGGGGGCATTTTAAAAGAACGTCTCCTACATAACAGGGTGGGTGGGTGGGGTGGGGTGCTCTCTCTCTCTCTGTCCTCTCTCTTTCTCTCTCTCTCTCATTCAGTTCTGACATTCTTTCCTTCTTTCTTCACAACTGTCTTCCTCTTATTTTTCATTTACTTCTCTCTCTCTCTCTCTCTCTCTCTCTCTCTCTCTCTCTCTCTCTCTCTCTCTCTCAAATTCTGGCTTATTTTTACTTCAGCTCCTGAGATACACACACCCTGATACCCTGTCGACTTTTTTTTAATTCTTTCCTCTGTTTCAAGACTAAATGACTGTTTCAAAAATTCCTGTGTTTTTTTCTTAACACTTCTACCTCTGGGAAATATTCTCTCCCTCTCTCTCTCTCTCTCTCTCTCTTTCTCTCTCTCTCTTCTATTTTTCAGTGTAGCTTTCTTTAATGTCTCTCTTTTATCTTTCTTTTTTTATATCATTTTTCTCAACTTTCTTTTCTCTGCCTTTCCTTTTGCTTTCTTATTTTCTCACTTTTCTGTTATTTTATATCTTTTTCTTGTTTCCTTTGAAATTTCTTTCCATTCCTCTCTCTCTCTCTCTCTCCTCACCCTTCTTCCTCCCTCACCTCATCTTAATCCCTCACAACCCCCCCTTCTGTGTGTGTGTGTGTGTGTGTGTGTGTGTGTGTGTGTGTGTGTGTGTGTGTGTGTGTGTGTCTGTCTGTCTGTCTGTCTGTCTGTCTGTCTTTTCACGCTTGCTTCCGTTACGATCTTTTTCTTCCCCCCCCCTCTCTCTCTCTCTCTCGTGTGTGTGTGTGTGTGTGTGTGTGTGTGTGTGTGTGTGTGTGTGTGTGTGTGTGTGTGTGTGTGTGTGTGTGTGTGTGTGTGTGTGTGTGTGTCTGTCTGTCTGTCTTTTCACGCTTGCTTCCGTTACGATCTTTTTCTTCCCCCCCCTCTCTCTCTCTCTCGTGTGTGTGTGTGTGTGTGTGTGTGTGTGTGTGTGTGTGTGTGTGTGTGTCTTTCTGTCCTTTCACTGTTCCTTCCGTTACTATTTCTCTCCATATATATATTTTTTCATTTCCCTCACATCTCCCCTGTCTGTCTTCGTACTAAAACTTTTCCCAAGCCAAAAACGAAATGGCAGGGGACACGGCGACATGGAGGCGATTTGTTTGTAGCCACCCCTTACGGGATTAAGGCGTCTGGCGAGGAGAGAGAGAGAGAGAGAGAGAGAGAGAGAGAGAGAGAGAGAGAAACACCAACCTCTTAACCCTGCCCTGTGACCTTGACCTTTCACTTTACTTCTTGGCCCTCAATCCTCCCACCAAGTTTGGTTCAAATCGGACCAAAATTGTTTAAGCTGCTTGGTAAAATGAGCGAGCGCGCGTACCCACACACGAGAGAGAGAGAGAGAGAGAGAGAGAGAGAGAGAGAGAGAGAAGAGAGAGAGAGAGAGAGAGAGAAAGAGAGAGAGAGAGAGAGAGAAAGTGATATTACTCTGGAACCGAAATAAAAATAAAACCGAATTCAGCAAGAGTACCTGGGATGGAGGGAGGGGCGTGAGGTAGGAGGAAGGGGAGGAAGAAGGGAGGGAGGGAAATGGGGGAGGGAAAGGCAGGAGGGAGGGAGGGAGGGAGGGAGGGAAAGGGGGAGGAGGAGGAAGGAGAGGGAGGAGGAAGGGAAAGGAAGGAGGAAGCAGAGGGGAGAGGGAGGAAGCAGAGGGAAGGAGATGGGAGGGAGAGGGAGGAAGTGTGCAGTATGGAATTTGAGGAAGAGGTGAGGGAAAGGATGACATGAAGAAGAGAAGGTAGGGAATGGAGGGGAAGGTAGGAGAGAGAGAGAGAGAGAGAGAGAGAGAGAGAGAGAGAAGGGGGGGGGGCATGGAATGAATGGGAAGGCAGGCAGAGAGAAGGGGGAAAAGACAGGAAAGCAGGAGGAAGGAAGGGTTATAGGAAGGAAGGGGGGAAAGGAAGGGGAGGAAAGGGAAGGGAAGGAGGGGAAGAGAAGGAAGGGAAGAGAAGAAAGGAAGGAAGGAGGGAAAGACGGAACAGGGAAGCAGATAAATATGAAGGAAGGTAGAGGCAAGGGGATGAGAGAAGGGAAGGTAGGCAGAAAGAGACGGAGGGGGGTGAGGAAGGGGAAAGGCAGAGAAAGGCAGGAGGAGGCAGGACGAGGATGGGAGAAGGGAAGGGGGAGAGAGGGAGAGAGACTGAGACGGAGAGGGAGTGAGGGAGGGGAAAGGCAGAGAAAGGCAGGAGGAGGAAGGACGAGGATGGGAGAAGGGAAGGGGGAGGGGGGAAGAGAGACTAAGAAGGAGAGGGGAGGGGGGCAGCAAGCAAGAGAAGGGAGAAGGCAAATGTCCTATTGGTCACCCAGACACACCACACAAACTTAATAAAGGTAGTAAATGGAAAACTGATTGCCGGGGAGTAGACTGGGACCTGAGTATACCAGAGTCAGTCAGAGTATACCCGAGTCGTCTGAGTATACCTGAGTCAGTCTGAGTATACCTGAGTCAGTCATAGTAAACCAGAGTCAGTCAGCGTAAACCCGTATCAGTCTGCCCTCCTCCCCCACGCCTGTGTCTGAACATGGTCTTCTCTTTACGACAAATATAAAAACCGCAATAAACCCGACGAGAATAAACCGCAGCTGTGGTTTTCCTTACCCCCTTGCTGCAGAGGGAGTGAAGAGAAATATAACTATCTGTCTGTCTATCTAACTACCTATCCATACATTCCCTCTCAGTTCATACACACCAGTTCTCAATACACTCAGCTTTCTCTCTCTCTCTCTCTCTAACTTGCGCTCGCTTTCATCACACACACACACTCACTCACTTTCACACACGCACTCACGCTTAAAAAGATGCTTATTATGTGGTGAGGAAAAGTGAGGAGAGTTAAGAAGAACTTTGTTAATGGCGAAAGAGGAAGAGGAGGAGGAAGAGGAAGAGGAAGAGGAAGGGGATAAAAAGGAGAGGAAGGAGGAGGAGGAGGAGGAGGAGGAAGAGCAAGGGAAAGGGGATAAAAAGGAAGAGGAAGGAATTGAGGAGGAGGGGGAAAAAAGGAGATGATAATGATAATGGATGATGATGATGATGAGGAGGAGGAGGAGGAAGAAGAGGAGGAGGAGGAGGGTGATAAAAAAAGAAGATTAGGAGGGAAAAGAAGAGGAGACGAAAAGGGATAGGAAAACGGGGAGAAGAAGTAAGGAAAGGGAGAAGTGGAAGAAGAAAAAGAGAAGAAGGGAGAAACAAGAGGAGGAAGAAGGAGAAGAGAAGGACGATGAGAACGATGAGAAAGGGGAAAGAGGAGGAAGAAGAAAGAGGTGAGAGGTAAAGTGGTGAGGTGGAGGAGGACTGACAGAGATAGGTGAGGTGAAGAAGCAGTGACAGTGGAGGGTGAGGTGGATAAAGTGGTGAGGTGGAGGAGGACTGACAGACGTGGATGAGGTGTAGAAGCAGTGGAAGTGGAGGGTGAGGTAGGTAAAGTGGAGGAGGAGGAGGTAAAGTGGAGGAGGAGGTAGATAAAGTGAAGAAGAGGAGGGAGAGGTAGTTAGAGTGGAGAGAAGGAGGTAGTTAGAGTGGAGAGAAGGAGGTAGTTAAAGCGGAGGAGGAAGAGGTATAACACAGGTAGGTGAGAAGGTGAGTAGACTAGGTAACGATGAGCAAGGTGTATGAGAGGCTGATGAAAGAGGGCCCCCTAAGTCCCCCCTTCAGGTGACACTCTGGCACACCTGGAGTGGGTAATCAGCCTACCTGCCTCACGGTAATTACTATGCCCAGGTGAGTTCAAGAGGGGGAGGAGAGGAGAGGCACTGATTCAGACACTGGCTTTCATGGGTACACACGGGAACATTGAGTATCATCACACACACACACACACACACACACACACACACACACACACACACACTTTTTTTTATAAGGGTGACCAGAAGCTGCTTTTCATCCCTACAGTCAAAGAGGTTCTTGATATTAATTAAATCGTATAGAGATAAATACATACATACGTACATACATACATATATACGCACATTTCAGACATACATACATACACATATACATACATACATATATACATACACTCATAAAAATACACACGCACATTATACATGATAAATACATACATACATATATATGCATAAAGACATACAGACACATTTACCTAAATACATACATGCATACACACACACACACACACACAGATACATACTCGTAAATACATATACACACAGATACATACATAAACAAACATACACACATACATAAATACACACACACACACACACACACACACACACACACACACATACGTACTCGTAAATACACATACACACAGATACATACATAAACAAACATACACACAGATACATAAATACACACACATACATACACACATTCATACATACATACACGCTCAAGGCATC
>NC_136993.1:1888096-1890596 GCF_032717465.1 Coenobita brevimanus | reverse complement strand
TGTGTGTGTGTGTGTGTGTTAGTAGTTGCAATCGTGGTGGTGTAGGTAACAGTAGTAGTAGTAGTAGTAGTAGCAGTAATAATAATAGTAGTAGTAGTAGCAGTAGTGGTAGTAGTAATTATAACCCCCGGCTCATCTGAATGTGAACTCAGTGGGATGCAGGCTGAAGTTGCCCTCTCCTGCAGACCACTATCCTCTTTGGGGGGATAGGGAGGGAGTTGAGGGATAGTTGTAAAACCAGGCAGCTCCACCGCCCAGTTATACCAAGACCACCACATGAAGGCTCCCTCTCCAGTACCTATGGAGGGGTTTATTGAAATTCTAAAGCAACATAAAAGGATCAGTGTAAAGAAGAATAAAAGATCAAGGTACTGAAGGAGGGTACTCGTATTTCACGTCAACGTTCTAGAATTCGTAAAAAATAATAGGTAAAAACAAGACTCTCCCCTCCCCACTCTCATCTCCCCACTCACTCTCCCATCCCTCCCCTCTCCCTCCCCACTCCCTCCACGCCCCTTCTCCCCTTTCCCATCGTACTGAAGAGGTTGTTTTCACTCCACGCTCATATATTCATAAAAAAACTACACGACAGGTAAAAATGGCATCTCTTTTCCTCTTCCCCATTCCCCCCTCCCCTCCTTGTTTCGTGTCAACCATGTCATCACCCTGTTTTTTTTCCAAGTTTTTCTCTCCTTTTGTGTTCCCTCCTCCTCTCCTTCCTTCCCTCCATCTCTCCTCTCCCTCCCCCCCTCCTCTCCTTCAATCCCATCCCTTATTGCTTGTCTTCTTTCCTACCTCTTCTCTTTTCCTTACATGCCTCTCCCTCTCCTCTCTTCCTCCTCTTCATTTTTTCTCCCCTCCCTCTCTCATTTCTGCATTCCTCCTTCCTCCTTTCCCCTACCTTTTCCCCTACTCCTGTCCTCCCCCTCCCTCCTTTCCTTCCCTCAACCTTCCTTCCCTTTCTCTTCCTCTTCTCCTCTCTGCCTTCCCTTCATCGTTCCCTCCGTCCCTCATTCCCTCCCTCCTGCCTTCCTCTCCTTTCCCTCCGTCCCTGCCTCCCCGTTATTGCTTCACTTGTACCCGATTCTTTACAATCTCTCTCTCTCTCTCTCTCTCTCTCTCTGCATATCAGTTTCCATTTTCTCTCTTCTTGCTCTAATACTAGTCTCTCTCTCTCTCTCTCTCTCTCTCTCTCTCCATATCAATTTCCTTTTTCTCTCTTCCTGCTCTAATATTACTCTTTCTCTCTCTTTCCTTTTTCTCTTCCTGCTCTAATACTAGTCTCTCTCTCTCTCTCTCTCTTTCTAATACCAACACATTTCCCTCCCCGGCGTCACCTTTACTTCCCCAACTCCCATTTTCTTTCTCCCATATTTCCCGTTTTCTTCCTTTCAATTGCAACTTTAACCCTTCCCTCCAGCAAAATTACTTCATTCTTCCCTCCTCCCTCTCTCCTTCCTTCCTTCCTCCCTCTCTCCTTCCTTCCTTTGTTCTTTCCTACTTCTCTCCCTCCTTCCTTTCTTCCTTCCTCCCTCTCTCCTTCTTTCTTCCTCCCTCTTTCCTTCCTTCCGTTGTTCTTCCCTACTTCTCTCTTCTCTTATTTTTTTTCTCCTTTCATCTCCCTTATTTTCTTTCATCCCTTCCTTCCTCACCCCTCCATACTACATTGTTCTTTCCTTCCTTCCTCTTCCCTTATTTCTTCTCCTATCCTTCCTGTTTCCTTCCTCCCTCCTCCCTTCCTTCCTTCCTACTTCTCCCTTCCCTTATTGCTTTTCCTTCTCTCCTGTTTCCTCCCTTCTTTTCATCTCCCTTATTTTCCTCCCTTCCTTCCTCACCCCTCCGTACTACACTGTTCTTTCCTTCCTTCCTCTTCCCTTATTTCTTCTCCAACCCTTCCTGTTTCCTTCCTTCCTCCCTCCCTTCCTTCCTGTCTTGTTCCTCCCTCCCTCTTCCCTTTGTTCTTTCCTACATCTCTCTTCCCTTATTTCTTTTCCTTCTGCCCTGTTTCCTCCCTTTGTTTCATCTCCCTTATTTTCTTCCTTCCTTCCTCACCCCTCCATACTACACCGTTCTTTCCATGCTTCCTCTTCTCTTGTTTTTCTTCCTTCTCTCATGTTTCCTCCCTTTCTACCCATTTTTTCCTTCCTTCCTTCCTCCTTGGTTCTTTTCTACCTCTCTTCCTTAATTTCTTCTTCCTTCCCTCCTTCCTATCTTCCTCCTTTTTTCTCTCCTTCCATCCTCCATTCCTCGTTCTCTCCATCTTTCCTACCTTCTTCCTTTCTCACCTCATTCCCTCTTCCTTCCTTCGTTCCCACCTCTTTCCGTGGTCATTTCTCTCTCACCTCTCCTTTCTTCCTTCTCATCTTCTTTCTTTCACCTCTCCTTCCTTCCTTCTTTCTCACCTCTTTCTTCCTCCTTTTTTTCTCTCATCTTTCCTTCTTCCTTCCTCACCTCTTTCCATCTTTCTTCCTCCTTTTTCATATCTTTTCTTCCCTCCTTC
>NC_136993.1:1880596-1883096 GCF_032717465.1 Coenobita brevimanus | reverse complement strand
ATGCAAAGACTTGTATAAGAGAGAAAAAGAGAGAAAGGGAAGGAGAGAGAGGGAGTGAGAGGAAGGAAGGAGAGAGAGGGGTGGAGGAAGGAAAGAGAGCAAGATGGAGGGAGGGAGAGAGAGGGAGGGAGGAAGCGTGAGGAGATAAGAGAAAGGGAGGGAAGGAGCCAGGAAAAGTCACGTTCCTCCTTTTCACCCAAACCCTCAAGTCTGTCCTTCAGTCTGCCTTCCCCCCACCCCCCAACTCTCTCTCTCTCTCTCTCTCTCTCTCTCTCTCTCTCTCACCATTATATTCTTCCATTTTCTCTCACATTTTTCACCTACTCACTTTCACTCTAACCTCTCTCTCTCTCTCTCTCTCTCTCTCTCTCTCTTTCCTATTATTTTACATTCTGCTCTCACACCTTTCTTCCTCTTCTCCTCTCCATACTTCCAAGCCTGCTCCTCTTCCTCCTCATCTCCCTCTCTCTACCTCCTCATCTCAGCATCTCTGCCACCTCCTCTCCTCATTTTCCTCCCTCCTCCTCCACCTCATTATCTCACTCCATCTCTTCCATTTTGCCTTTTCCAGCAATCCTCTTCTCCCCTCCTCTCAGTCTTAAGTGGATTCTCTCTCTCACCACACCCACACGTTTACAAGTGCGATTAATATTTCCTTTACACAGTCTCTCTCTGTCTCTGTCTCTGTCTCTGTCTGTCTCTCTCTCTCTCTCTCTCTCTCTCTCTCTGTGTATTTTCACCACCATATCAATATTCAGTCATCAATTCACTATCTACCTCTCTCCTCCTCCAATCCTTTCTTCTCCCCCTCCATCTCCTCCTATTTCCCTCTCTTATCTTCCCTCCCCTTGTCTCCCCTCCCATTTATCTTAGTCTCTCTCCCCCTCCTCTCCTCGGTCTTTTCTCTCTCTCTCTCTCTCTCTCCCTCTCTTCTCTTTATTTCTCCTTCTCTTCTTCCTTCATTTTAATTTTGCCCTTTCACGCACTCCGTTTCTCTAACCATTCTCACCCTCGCCTCTCTCTCTCTCTCTCTCTCTCTCTCACACACACACACACACACACACACACACACACACACACACACACATACACAGTTGCGATCAACATTTCCTTTATAACGTCTCGAAACTGCCATAACTTAATGTGGTCCTAACTAGAGAGAGAGAGAGAGAGAATTTTCCCTTCACAAACTGTAATAATGAACTCATTCCCAGACAATACCATTCGCTAACACCTCTTCCTTAACTATATGTACGATTTCTTACACACAGTTTGGCGATATTGGAAGGACGGATGTAACAGAAAAGTACAGTAAGGTGTAATAAAATAAATCGCTTCCTCAACTAACGAGAAGACAGGCCTTGGAGACTTCTCTGGATCCATAAATTATCGATCCACCCCTGACCTTTCCTCTAAATCCGCTCTGCACCTCCACCTCCACCCTCTCCCTTCACCTCCACCCTCTCCCACACCTCCACCCTCTCCCTTCACCTCCACCCTCTCCCTTCACCTGCCCCTCTCCCTCACCTCCACCCTCTCCCACACCTCCACCCTCGCCCACACCTCCACCCTCTCCCTTCACCTTCACCCTCTCCCAGCTACACCTTCACCCTCCACCTTCTCTCTTCACCTCCATCCTCTCCCACAAAATCGTTACTCTATATACTTGGACTCTAAACAAGGCAGTCTATGGTTTGCCTAGAAACGTGAGGGTCTGTCATTGCTCCTGTATCAACTCAGGTATAAAGTCTCAGGTAAAAATCTTGGTACAGGAGGAGTGGCTTAAAAAAAACAATTATTTTCAACTGTTTACATTACTCACCATTACAGCACCTCAGCCAACCATAGCACTAGGGTTGTGTAGATGATTCAGACTTACCTGTGGAGAGGAAAGGTAAAATTAGAAGATACAGGTAAAGGTAAACTCATTAACAGTGCACACCTGTTGGAAATGAGCAGCTACAGGTAAAGGTAAACTCATTAAGTGCACACCTGTTGGAAATTAGCAGATAAGGGTAAAGGTAAACTCATTAACAGTGCAAACCTGTTGGAAATGAGCAGCTACAGGTAAAGGTAAACTCATTAACAGTGCACATCTGTTGGAAACTATCAGCTACAGGTAAAGGTAAATTAAGTGCACACCTGTTGGAAATTAGCAGTTACAGGTAAAGGTAAATTAATTAACGTGCACACCTGTTGAAAATGAGCAGCTACAGGTAAAGGTAAATTAATTAACCGTGAAAACCTGTTGAAAAATTAGCAGATACGGGTAAAGGTAAATTGAGTGCACACCTGTTGGAAATTAGCAGCTACAGGTAAAGGTAAATTAATTAACTGTGCACACCTGTTGGAAATTAGCAGCTACAGGTAAAGGTAAACTCATTAACAGTGCACACCTGTTGGAAATTAGCACCTACAGGAAAAGGTTAACTCATTAACAGTGCACACCTGTTGGAAATGAGCAGCCACAGGTAAAGGTAAACTCGTTAACAGTGCACAC
>NC_136993.1:1843096-1873096 GCF_032717465.1 Coenobita brevimanus | reverse complement strand
CACACACACACACACACACACACACACACACATCCAGAGTAGATATTATACCGGAATTAAACACACACACACACACACACACACACACATATCAAGAGCAGATATTACAGTATACCGGAATTACACAGACACACACACACACACACACACACACACACACACACACACACACACACACACACATACACACACACACACACACACACAGTAGGTATAATACCGGAATAAAACACACACACACACACACACACACACACACACACACATCAAGAGCAGATATTATACCGGAATTACACACACACACACACACACACACACACACACACACACACACACACACACACACACACAGTAGATATTATACCGGAATTACACACACACACACACATCCAGAGTAGATATTATACCGGAATTAAACACACACACACACACACACATCCAGAGTAGATATTATACCGGAATTAAACACACACACACACACACACACACACACACACATCAAGAGCAGATATTATACCGGAATTAAACACACACACACACACACACACACACACACACTAATCTGCCAGGGAACAAGGGGCCACAAAGATGACAAGGCTTAATTCTGCTTCACCTCTGCTGATTCTGCCCCTCGGCTCCAAAGATGGGGGGATATTTTTGTTTACATTTTTCTATTACTGTGTCTGTGTTTTATTTTTAGCCTCACTGCCCGTCCTTCGGTGGGAAAAAAGGTGGGGTGATGATGGTAGTGGTAGTGGTGGTGGTGGAGGTGATGATGGTTGTGGTGGTGGAGGTGATGATGGTAGTGGTGGTGGTGGTGGTGGTGGTGGTGGTGATGGTTGTGGTGGTGGTGGTGAGGATGATGATGGTGGTGGTGGTGAGGATGAGGACGATGATGATGAAGATGATGATGGTCGTGGTGGTGATATTGATGATGGTCGTGGTGGTGGTGATATTGATGATGATGGTCGTGGTGGTGGTGATATTGATGATGATGATGGTAGTGGTGATGGTGATGATACTGATGATGATGTTGATGATGGTTTTGTTAATGTTTCAGCCTTGGGTTGGAATATGCATAAATTTTTTGAATACGGAACACCTCTTGTGTGTGTGTGTGTGTGTGTGTGTGTGTGTGTGTGTGTGTGTGTGTGTGTGTGTGTGTAATTTCCTTATAATATATGCTCAGGATCTTCTGATGATTTATTTTTCAATCCGAATGGACTAAATTATTTCAGCTTCCTCCCCCCCTTCTCTCTCTCTCTCTCTCTCTCTCACACACACACACACACACACACACACACACACACACACACACACACACACACACACACACACACACACACACACAAAGAAACGTATAGTAAATGGGTGAATGCTGAATTTTCAACACAAATAACTTCCATTGGCGTCAATAACATATAACACGAATATTAAACTCTTTTGAAAATATGACTCATGGTCCAACAATATTTCTTGCCTTTCCCCCGTTTTCTTTTGTTTTCCATCTTTTATTTATTTTTTCCTATATGGTGGCAATTCGAAATGACGAGAGGATATAGCAGGACTCCAGTTTCTTGTGATAGTCTGAGGCACATGACGAAAAAACATGATATATATATTACAAGGAAAAAAAAAGACTACTTCGATATATGACAGGCTCTGGGGAGAAAACTGGAGATACAGGAAGGGAACAATGCAGGTGGATTTATATGCAAAGCCCCGTACCAAAAGTTTAGGTCCATCAAGAGAAGAGGCTGCAACGGTACACCTGAGCTTCAAGGAAAGGACGAAATGGGGAAAAGGAGAGGAAGAAATGGGGAAAAGGAGAGGACGAAATAGGGAAAAGGAAAGGACGAAATGGGGAAAAGGAAAGGACGAAATGGGGAAAAGGAAAGGACGAAATGGGGAAAAGGAAAGGACGAAATGGGGAAAAGGAAAGGACGAAATGGGGAAAAGGAAAGGACGAAATGGGGAAAAGGAAAGGACGAAATGGGGAAAAGGAAAGGACGAAATGGGGAAAAGGAAAGGACGAAATGGGGAAAAGGAATGGACAAAATGGCATAAGTACAATTGTTGGACAGAAGTCTCAGTAGCCTACGTGTTAGAGTGATGGAATAAGAGGTGAATGTTAGAGAGAGAGATTGGGAAAACAAAAGGTGAATGTTTGAGATACTGGAAAATGAGGAGTCGAATTTTAGAGATAATGTTAGAGAGATTGGAAGAACAAAGAGGTGATTGTTTTGTTAGGGAGATGCTATAACCTGGACCAAAGAATGAACGATGCTTGAACAGACCTATCCTGGACCACAAAAAGATGCTGGAACTGACCTATCCTGGGCTTGACGTCATCACCAGGAGCACTACGAGGAGGTCACGGGGGGTCATTGGAGGTCACCACGCCGCAAACAAGGTCACCAGCTCACTCACGACTCGACATCTCTCTGTGACGCTAAGCTGTCGGGCGGGGCGAATGAGGTGACGCTTCCGTTGTCTCCGCCCCAACAGGTACCGCGTCACGGGTCTGTTTACTGTTACGATACTGTTTTATTCACTGTTGCTCGGTACTATTTCTGACTGGTGGCTGTATCAGTAACTATGGCTACTTTTTGCACAAACTAATTTACACTTCTGGCCTTTTTATTATTATTATTATTATTATTATTATTATTATTATTATTATTATTATTATTACTTTTTTTCAGAGTTCGCGACGATACTATTCCGGTCACGATTATGGTATGTCTCGTTCACCTTACTAGATTATTATTATTATTATTATTATTATGGTGGCAATTCACTCTACAAGCATCTCAATCTATGGTGCACACTTTAATTTTCAACAGCGTGAAGAATTACAGCACACTTATATTGAACAGAGTGAAAGAGTATGGTACTGCTTCGTTCACAATTATTGCCTGGAAGCGAAATGGCAGGGGGCTGGGCAACATGGAGGCGATTTGTTTGTGGCCACCCCTTACAGGATTAAAGACAGACAGACACAGATTTTTCTACGTGGTATGTAAGTAACTGCAGTAACTTCCACACTCTAATGGCACTACCTTTCAGATTTCACGATTGCGGTGTTCACTTTCTGTTCACAGTTTTTCAGTAATATAATTATGAAGGCTTGTATCCACCTCACTATATCAGCACTTACACCCACTTCAAACCACTACACTTACACTTATAAGTTTGCTTTAAAATTTGGTTAGTAAGACGCGCTAACGTAAATCACAAAAGGTCAAAGTTACGTACATTGTTTATTAGTATTTTCTTTCAATGTCAACTTTCCTTCTTTTTTCCTTTCAAGGCCAACTTTACTTCAATATACTTTTTTCAAGGTCAACTTTACTCACTTTTTTTTCTTTCAAGGTCAACTTTACTCACTTTTATTTTCAAGGTCAATTTTACTCACTTTTTTTCTTTCAAGGTCAACTTTACTCACTTTGTTTCTTTCAAGGTCAACTTTACTCACTTTGTTTCTTTCAAGGTCAACTTTACTCACTTTTTTTCTTTCAAGGTCAACTTTACTCACTTCATTATTTTTACTTTCAAGGTCAACCTTATTTACACTTCTTAATAGACTTTTTCAAGGTCCGCTTTACTTACACTTTTTATTTTTCTCTTTCATTGTCAACTTTACCTATAATTTTCATTTTTTTTGGGGGGTCAACTTTTACTCACATAACTATTTTTTAGGTCACCTTTACCTGCATTTTTTTTTTTTTTACTTCCAAGGTCAACTTTACTTACATTTTTCATTAATTTTTTGGAAAACTGTACTTATTTTATCATTTTTTCCATAGTCAGTTTTACTTACAATATTACTCTTTTTTAGTACACGATATAAGGGGTAATTATAGAAAGGGTATCACTCCACTAAGTAGTCCCCCTATAATCACCCCTCATTAGCCAAACAGTCCTAAATTACACCATTCCTCACTCTCCCTCTCCACGACCACTATGCGCTACCAGTCTACTCTTTACCATTCACTACTGTCCATTAACACCTACAACGCAACCCCTCTACAATGATACACAGGTATTCTTATTTTCTCTTCAACCACGTGATTTTATACAGCCCGTCTTGAAGTGATGAGCTGGTAGCCACGTGTTCAGAGCTAAATTCATTCCTCAAACCACCTTCATCAATTTTTGGTAAGAAACAGCACATTGGCCTATGTAATGTTTCTCACGTATTTATGTTGCTCCATCTCACGTTAACCATGTTTCTCCGTTTCCATAGCAACTGCCACGTGATAAAGTTCAGCTTCAGATCAGACGAAACACCTGTACCCACGTTTCTGAGGCTTCAAACTTTCCTTTCGTCACCACCGACAAGTTTATAAGTAGAATCATCACTTAAATCCACGTCCCCTACCTCTTCCTATCCCCCCACCAGGCAGAGTCTTAAGTGTTTTAATTCAGCCACCAGGATAGAGTTTACAAGACGAATGAGCACTAGGATTATGCACCAGAGTCTTCGAGGGTAAAAATTTCCTTCTAGTCACAGTCAAGGAGTTTGGATGATACAGTATGGTACTAAATATCAGAGGTCCACGTGTTGGTCTACCCTAGTCCAATAAATACCCTTTACTGACAGGATACTTCACTCAACAAGGGGACTGGCGATTTACACATACCAAGACCTTCCAAGCCTAAATCTCCCCCCTCATCCACCACCACAAGGATTTCATGAAGGAATAATGCTAAAAATCCTGTGGCCACGTGTTGTTCAGGCCTCGCGCAACGAAAGCACACTTCTGAAGCCACGGCAGCCCCGCCAGCACACACCCACCTACCGCCGCGGACAGAGATGGACTGAGGCACCGGCACTCAGCTTCACCAACCCAGCCGGAGTGCAGGCCAAGAAGGAAGGACCTCTCTCGCGCGCCTTCGTCACTCAAACTGTACTACTTTCACCTTAACTTGGCCCAGAATGTTGTTTCCTTGAGGCCTTTATCACGTATATCAGTGGCAAAATATAGCAGTTGTCTGAGTGCAGGGCAAGAGGGAGGGATCTAGCGCATCATCGTCACTCAAACTGTACTCTTTTCACCTTAACTTGGCTCAGATTGTAGTTCGCTTGAGCTCTATTTCACACACACATTAGTGGCGAAATAAGACCAAACTACCCCTCTTCATTCAAGCTAGTCTGAGTGAGAGGGCAAGAACGATCTCTCTCGCGCGCCTTCGTCACTGAAACTCTCCTCCTTTTACCTTAATTTGGCGCAGATTCTCGTTTCCGTAAGACTTACTTTACATACATCAGTGGCAGAAAAAGACAGTATTAACCACTCTTCATCCAAGGTAGTCTGGATGGAAGGCAAGGAAGGAAGGGTCACTCTCGCGCGCGCCCTCGTCACTGAATCTATACTCCTTTCACCTTAACTTGGCCCAGAATGTTGTTTCCTTGAGGCCTTTATCACGTATATCAGTGGCAAAATGTATCAGTAATCTGAGTGGAGGGCAGGAAGGATCTCTCTCGCTCGCCTTCGTCACTCAAACTGTACTCCTTTCACCTCAACTTGGCCCAGATTATCGTTTCCATGGGCCCTGTTTCACATATATCTGTGACAAATTAAGGCAGAAATACCGTTCTTTATCCAAGCTACTCTGAGCGGAGGACAAGAAGGAAGAATGTCTCTCGCTCTACTGCATCAACTATACTCCTTTCACCGTAACTTGGCCCAGATGTTCGTTCTCTTAAGGTGTATATTACTGGATTATTTCTCTATTCAACCTACCCTATTATACACGGAAGAAGAGAAAAAGAAAAAAAAAAGATGGAGAGAGAGAGAGAGAGAGAGAGAGAGAGAGAGAGAGAGAAACGTCCCGCGCGCCCAAGTCTCTACCTATACGTTCTTTCACCTTAAAATGGCCTAGATTCTCGTCTCTATCCATCTACAGCCAGAAGCCTTAATCCCGTAACGGGTGGCCACAAACAAATCGCCTCCACGTCGTCCTGTCAAAAAGTATACCACCCAATATGTGACGATTTTGGCGACTTCCAGTTCTAAAAACTACCAAGGATAATATTCACACTTATAACTGCAGGGTGTTCCATAAATCAGAATGCTGTGTGTGTTAAGATGGCCGATATATTTTTTTTGTCTGGCTGTACAATGGTGGTAGTGGCGGTAAAGGCGGCAGCAGCTTAGCGCTTCCAATATAACACCTCTTTAAGAGTATTGATTATAATGGCTTCCCCTGACTTTCATATACTCCAAGTTTTTACTCCAGTCCCTCAGCACACACGCACGCACGCACGCACGCACGCACGCACGCACGCACGCACGCACACACACACACACACACACACACACACACACACACACACACACACACACACACACACACACACACACACACACACACACACACTGGGTAAAGCAAAATATATATAATGTTTCTGGCACTGACTTTTCATATTCATTGTTGTACTTTCTTGCATATTCATTATTGTACTTTCTTTCTTGCTTCGTGGTAGGTGGTGGCGACCAGCATCCACTCACTTGATGTAGTGCTGCCTACTTCTTCCTTAGCCTTTATCATTCTTATTCTGTGCATGCCCTCCTCTCTTCCTATTTCTCCCATCTTTCCTGTCACTTCTTATTGCTTTTCTTTCCTTTACAGGTACCATTACATTGAGTGACAAGCCAAATGGTTTCCTGTAAGCCAAGAAACCATTTACAGCGCTGGGTGGTAACCATATAACCAAACCATACGTGCTCCCTACGTGTCAACAAGTGGGTTGGTGGAGGGTTAGTGCCCCTCCCCGTAAAATAAATAACTAAAGGTCAAATGGCCACCCCTTACGAGATTATGGCGTCTGGCAATAGATAGACTTTCCTGCATCCATTAGACGATTATTTTTAGCACATCCCTTTTGCTGGCTTAAAATCTCTCTCATATACCTCTCCACTCCATCCTCCATATCATCCTTGGCCTCCCCCTCCTTCTCCCCCCCTCCACCTCGCTCACATACACTCTCCTCGTCAGTCTCTCACTCTCCATCCTCTCCACATGGCCATACCACCTCAGTGTGTTTCTCCTAACGCTTCCTATCACATCCACATCCACACCACAACGCTCCTTCACTTCTCCATTAACACATACCACATTTTATACACCATTCCTTATCTCCATTATCAGTGCAGTGTTTGATGAGGCACTGGGAAAGATAAGAGAGGTATTGTATTGCATTATCAACGTCATCAACATACACCCATTTCTTATCAGTGACAGTGGCAGCTCCCTTGCACGGGTTTAACATCACTTTGAGTCACTCTGTACTAGGTGAACTACAGCCGTATATGTTTTTATCTGAGGGAACTGGGCAACTCTCTCACCTTGAATACTACGTGAAATTCAATGCTCCTTCGTTATGAGGTAGGAATGGATCTCCCTGGTTACTAGTCAAATCATAGGTGTATGTAATTCGATTAGGTAGGAATGGGTCTCCCTGGTTACTAGTCAAATCAGCCCTCCAATATGACTACACCTGGCTATCAACTCAGGTGAAAGAGCTCAGGAATCTTCATCAGGTTTGAGTATATGGTTTATGGCGGACAAGAGAGAGAGAGAGAAGAGGAGGAGGAGGAGGAGGAGGAGGAGGAGGAGGAGGAGAAGAAGAAGAAGAAGCAAAACAAAAAAAATCCTTCTGTCTGCTACCTGAAACTGGCTTTGCATATTTTAGCTCACAAAAGTTCATATTTCTTAGATCAACTTTAATACTCAAGTGGTGGAAGTTGCAAGAGAGAAATACTACACAGGTCAGTCAGTCCCCTCTACCAAAAGCAATTCACCCTAAGAAAAACAAAACAACTTGGCAATTTCTTAAATCAACCTTAGTACCCAAGTGGTGAGAAGTTGCTAGAGAGAAACACTGCCCAGGAAAGTCAGCCTCCTTCACCAAGAGCAATTTCTCCAGCAATTTTTCCTACGCTGAGCAAAACATCTTGGCGATTTCTTAGATCATCCTTAGTACCCATGTGGTGAAAAGTTGTCAGGGAGAGACTACAGAGGAAAGTCAGTCCCCTCCACCACGTGTGATTTCCCTTAAGCCACATAAAATCACCTGGTTATTTCTCAGATCAACCTTAATATCCAAGTGGTGAGAAGTTCAGAGAGAGAGAGAGAGAGAGAGAGAGACTACACAAGACTCCACCAAAATCAATTTCTCCCAGGCCTAATAAAATCTCTTGGCTCTAGCATGGACAGGGGTGTTGAAAGTACTGATAGTAATTTTTCTTATGCTTTACCTGTGGTTCGTATTCTCGTCGGACAAGGAAACTCCCTAACGCGTCTTCCTAAGCGATTTAGTTTGCTTATTACATCTTGCCGTCCTCTCCTGCGTTACATAAATCCTTCTAAGATCGTCACATTCTGTATACCTAACGTACAAAAGCATATTACCCAGCTGTAACCAAATCGCTAAGAAGAGGTTTTAGAGAGCTTCCTTAACTAGACTGATTAACTGACTTAGATATACCTTTTTCTACAACTTCCTCAGATGTCTAGACGCCTACACCTGCTCGTGCTGTTCGTGGGGATGGTGTCAGCGGTGGGATACCTGGTCTACCTGGTGATGCTACTGCTACAAGACCGCTGGAATGCCTGGGTGTTGGTCTACCCTGTGGCCCTCACCCTGATGCTCACCCTTAGTATGTGTGCCATCAACACCCTCACAGGCAAGGACACCAAGAAGTATCCAACCCCTCAGCATCGACCGCTCCTTCAAGATGCTTCCCTTCTTTCAAATGACAATGTGTTCACTAGCAAGGGCTCCACAGACGATCATCAGCCAACCCCAACAGCGTCTCCTTCCACTGACAAACCATGCAAATAAACCAGGAGCAACTGCCACGTGATTTTACTCAGCTTCATTGCAGACGAAACACTTTACCCACGTTTCTAAGGCCAAAAACTTTCCTTCAGTCACCATCCCCCAAAGTTTTAAGAACCATCACTCACACCAGGTCCCCACGTCATCCACTAAACCACGCAAATAAACCTAATGAACCAAGTGCAACTGCCACGTGACTTTATTCAGCTTCAGATCATACGAAACACCTTTACCCACGTTTCTGAGGCTAAAAACTTTCCTTCAGTCCCTATCTCCCAAAGTTTTAAGAATAACCATCACTCACACCATGTCCCCACGTCTTCCACTCCCCCCACTAGGCAGTTTCTCCCACTTCCACTGCTCCTCGCTCTTTGTATATGTGTCGTTATTGTCTGTGTCATCAAGCACTACACGACCCTGAACCAACCAATTCCACAAGTGCATGCTTTCCCTCCACTGACGACCCCAGGCAAAGAAACCACTGCCATTCACTCTGTATAAGTGGTATCCGTATCATCACAAGCATGGATCTCACAGGCAAGCATCCTACACCTCAGCTGGGATTTAACAAGCATCCTACACCTCAGTATGGACTTAACAAGCATCCTACGCTTCAATATGGACTCAGCAAGCATCCTACACCTCAGCACAAACATCCTACGCCCCAGCAAGCATTCTACGCCTCAGCACAAACATCCTACGCCCCAGCAAGCATCCTACGCCTCAACACAAACATCCTACGCCTCAACAAGCATCCTACACCTCAGCACAAACATCCTACGCCCCAGCAAGCATCCTACGCCTCAGCACAAACATCCTACGCCCCAGCAAGCATCCTACACCTCAGCACAAACATCCTACGCCCCAGCAAGCATCCTACGCCTCAACACAAACATCCTACGCCTCAGCACAAGCATCCTACGCCTCAGCACAAGCATCCTACACCTCAGCAACCATCCTGCGCCTCACAAAGCATCCTACGCCTCATCACAAAAGCATCCTACGCCAAAGAATCAATCCACTTTTACGAGCTAAATAATTTCCTTCAACGAATAAAAAAAAAAAATACAATAAATAAGATAAAAAATAAAATCAGGCTGAAATATAATCACCTGAAGTTAGAAATCAAATGTAAAAATATATCATCGCCTTAAAGTGCTTAATATATGTCCTGAAGATTTTTTTTTTTTTTTTTTTTTTTACCTGTTACACAAAAACAGTATTCTGGTGAAGTTAGGAAGATTACTAACACCTCCTCCTGACCGATTTATTTCTGATTCCGCTCCATTAACACCTTTTCCTGACTGATTTATTTCTGCCTCTGCTCTATTAACACCTCTCCCTTACCGATTTATTTCTGATTCTGCTCCATTAACACCTTTTCCTGACTGATTTATTTCTGCCTCTGCTCTATTAACACCTCTTCCTTACCGATTTATTTCTGATTCTGCTCTACTAACACCTCTTCCTGACCGATTTATTTCTGATTTTCCACTAACACCTCTTCCTGACCGATTTATTTCTGATTTTCCACTAACACCTCTTCCTGACCGATTTATTTCTGATTCTGCTCTACTAACACCTCTTCCTGACCGATTTATTTCTGATTCTGCGCTACTAACACCTCTGCCTGACCGATTTATTTCTGATTCTGCTCCATTAACACCTCTTCCTTACCGATTTATTTCTGATTCTGCTCCATTAACACCTCTTCCTTACCGATTTATTTCTGATTCTGCTCTACTAACACCTCTGCCTGATCGATTTATTTCTGATTCTGCTCCATTAACATCTCTTCTTTACCGATTTATTTCTGCCTCTGCTCTACTAACACCTCTTCCTTACCGATTTGTTTTCGATTCTGCTCTACTAACACCTCTTACCGATTTATTTCTGATTCTGCTCCACTAACACCTCTTCCTTACCGATTTATTTCTGATTCTGCTCCACTAACACCTCTTCCTGACCGATTTATTTCTGATTCTGCTCTACAAACACATTTTCTTTACCGATTTATTTCTGCCTCCGCTCTAATAACACATCTTCCTGACCGATTTATTTCCGATTCTGCTCAACTAACACCTCTTCCTGACCGGTTTATTTCTGATTCTGCTCTACAAACACATTTTCTTTACCGATTTATTTCTGCCTCTGCTCTACTAACACCTCTTCCTTGCCGATTTATTTCTGATTCCGCTCCATTAACACCTTTGCCTGACCGATTTATTTCCGATTCTGCTCTACTAACACCTCTTCCTGACCGATTTATTTCCGATTCTGCTCCATTAACACCTCTTCCTGACCGATTTATTTTTGCCCCTGCTCCGTTACTGTATTCTCAAGTGTTATTCACGACAAACCTAAATAAAAGTGAAATAAATGAGATGAAACACCCGACGAGAAAATTATTTATGAAAGAAAAACAAAGGATAGCACACACACACACACACACACACACACACACACACACACACACGCACGAACACACACACACACACACACACACACACACACACACACACACACACACACACACACACACACACACACACACACACACACACACACACAAATACTGATGAACGAGAAACATTGAAATAAAAATAACAAGAAAAACTGACCAAATAAAAGAAAAAAAAAACAAATATCGAAAAAAAAATGGCTAGGGAGCAGATGGAAAAGAAACTGACGAAGAAAAAGGAAAAAGGAAAAAACATGATGGCGCTGGCAAATAGACGATTAGCTTGTTTTCCGGTTGGGTCGTTCATTCCCGTTAGTTTACGTTCATTAACCCCTTAACGAGAGAGAGAGAGAGAGAGAGAGAGAGACAGAGACAGAGACAGACAGACAGACAGACAGACAGGAGGGAATATGCCGTAATCGTACTGACAGGATAGTATATGAGAGAGAGAGAGAGAGAGAGAGAGAGAGAGAGAGAGAGAGAGGGTGAATATGCCGTATTCGTACTGATAGGATAATACATAGAGAGAGAGAGAGAGAGAGAGAGAGAATGGAGGATCTGCCGTAATCTTACTGAAAGGATAATGTGTGTGTGTGTGTGTGTGTGTGTGTGTGTGAGAGAGAGAGAGAGAGAGAGAGAGAGAGAGAGAGAGAGAAAGCCTACTAAAACTGTATGAAAGCGTCTGTGGAAAAAGTTGTGGTGGTGGTGAAGAGGGGTGTAAATGACCGCATAAAGGTAATGAAAGTCACGGATATTTAGACGGCGAGGAACAATGCTTAAGGAAATCGTTAGCCTCTCTATACCAGGCCTCTCCTACGCTGAATAAAATCGTCTGCAAATAAAATACTATTAAAATCGTCTTGGTGGCGAAGGGGGGTGTAAATGATGGCAGAAGGGTTTTAAAAGTCAAGAATATTTGGATGGCGAGAAATAATGCTTAAGGAAAGTATTAAGGATGAGATGGAGGGATGGAGTCGAGAGGTATATGAGCGAGGGGGGTATGAGCTGGGAGCAGGGCAGTGAAATGGCGGGGGACAGGGCGACATGGAGGCGACTTGTTTGTGGCCACCCCTTACGAGATCAAGGCGTCTGGCAATAGACAGATAGATAGAAAGTATTAACCTTTCTATACAAGGCCTCTCCTACGCTGAATAAAACCGTCTGCAAATAAAAAATAGCAGTACAAATCGTCCTGGTGGCAGAGGAGGGTGTAAATGATGGCAAAAGGGTATTAAAAGTCAAGAATATTTGGATGGTGGAGGTGATGGTGATGGAAATTCAATGTTCAGGTAAATTGGCATCATTAGTTTGGTGGCACCGCTGGCGAGGGGGTGAGAGGGGAGAGGTGGAGAGAGAGTGGGGGAGAGAGGAGGAGGGTGGGGGAGAGGAGGAGGAGAAGGGTTAGGGTGAGAGGAGGAAGACGGGTGGGAGTGAAGGGAGAGGTGGAGGGAGAAGGGTTAGGGTGAGGAAGGGGGAAGGCGAGGGGTGTGTGGGAAGAGGGGGAGGGGAGGGAGTGGAGAGAGGGGAGGGTTAGGGAAGGGAGAGGGGAGGGAGTGGAGAGGTGGAGGGAGAAGGGTTAGGGTGAGGGGAGGGAGTCGAGAGGTGGAGGGAGAAGGGTTTGGGGTGAGGTGGGAGAAAAGAGGAAGGCAGGGAGGGGGGGGGGAAGAGAGTGAGGGGTGTTGAGTACGGAAGGAGAGGTGTGGGCGAAGAAAAAAGAGAAGGGGAGGGTGAAGGAGAGGAGAGGGGGGGGAGTGGGGGTGAGGGGAGAGACAGAGGGATGTTAATGACTGGGAAAGGGGGAGAGAGGGAGAATGACGGGGTGAGATGGGGAGAGGGGAGGATTTTGATAACGGTAGAGGGTGGGGGGAGCAAGGGCTGGGAAGTGAGAGTTCAGAAGTCAGATGGAGAGGGTGAAAGTGTGAGAGATGGAAGGGGAGGGAGAGAGGGTGAGGCGGAGAGAGAGACGGAGGAAAGGGAGAGAAGAGGACCTACTGTAGATATGTAGGGAGGGGGAAGTGAGAATGAGGGGAAGAAGGGAGTGTGGGTGAGGGAGGAGGGAAGAGAAGATGAGAAGAGAAAGGGGGGACGGGGAATTAAAAAAAAAAAATGGGTGAGAAGAGGGAGTGAGAAAGGGGGTGGCAATGAAGAGGGGGGTGAAAGGGAGAAGACGAATGAAAAGAAGGGGTAGAGAAAGGGTAGGGGAAAGGGATAGAGGAGGGGGGGAGGGACTGGGAAGAGGGGGAGGGAAAAATGAGGAAAGGGGGAAATGGAAAGGGAGAAGGAGGAGGAAAGATTGGACCGAAGAGTAGGACAATAAAGAGGAGACTATGGCAGGTGAAAAACTGACGAGCAGGTGTAAAAAAAAAATAAATAAAAGCTGAGACGATAGGTATAACGTAGATGGGAAGAAAGATGGGTGAAGACGTGAAGGGGAAAGGGAAGGGGGAAAAATGGATGGAGAGGGAAGAGGAAGGGGCACGAGAAGGGGAAGGGACAAAAGAAGGGGATGGGGAAAGGGAAAGAGAACAGGGGAGAAGTATGGGGTGGGGAGAGGAGGGAGTGGGGGAGAGGCACAAAGAAAGAAGAGGAAAAGGGAAGAGGAGACAAAGTGGAGAAGACGTAGGGAAAAGGATGGGAGAAAATATAAGAAAGGGGCAGAAGGACTAAGACAAGAGGACAGGGAATGGAGAAAAGTAAATATGAGGAGGAGAGAGAAGGGGGCAGAGGAGAGGAGCAAGGAAGGAAAAAGAGGGAAAGGGAAGTGGAGAGAAAAGGGGAGAAGAAGAGGTGTAGGGGAATGGAAGTGAGAAAGGAAGAGAATGGGATAAAGGGACAGGAACAAGATGAAGGGGAATGGAGAAGAGTGTATGATAAAGAAGCGGTATATTGATTAGTGTGACTGTGGGGGCGTGGAAGTGTGAAAGAAGAGTTATGGAAGTGTGAAAGAAGAGTTATGAGGTTGCTAATGAAGGAGGTAAGTGTCTGTAATGAAATATGAAGAGGCGGGGTTAGACAGGGAGATGAGGAGAATATGGAGGAGGAGAAAATGGAGGAGGAAGAGGAAATGTGATATATGGGGGGGGAGAGAGAGAGAGAGAGAGAGAGAGAGAGAGAACAATACCCGAGAGGCAGGGACGCATTATAAACCAAACAATAATTTAAAAAAAACAACAACATGCTTCAGTATGATAAACTTACAACTCAATTCCTCCCACCACGAAATTATATTTACTCCCCCTTTAAAGCGGGCACGCAGCTTTAACCCCATCACAACCCCTAAATCTTCCTTTTTCACCCTCGCTACGATCATCAGTTGGCTCGTATTCTCGTAGGGTAAGAGGGCTCCCTAACACCTCTTTCTTGGTGATTTATCGTGGGATATGGCTGGTTAATATCCTTCTGTACGTTATCTATGCAGGGTATGGCGATGCTTCAGGGATTTACATAACACTGACTACGAGAGTGGGGTGTAATAAGCAAAACAAACCACTAAGAGAAAGGTGATAGGGAGCTTCTTGCAATCACCAGACGATTTTATTCACTCGGCAGACGTCTTGTAGTCGTTTAATCTCTGTCTTCCTCGCCAAGCAGACCCGTCAACCACATGTAAGCAACTATTTTTGTGAGGCCGTCCTGAAGGTACAGTACAGTCACCGTGTAGGGATTCGGTGCCCCCTTGTGGTACACTACTACTACCACTACTACTACAACTACTACTACTACTACTACTACCACCACCACCACCATCACCAATACTATACTACTTAAGCTACTACTACTACTACTACCACCACCACCACCACCACCATCACCAATACTATACTACTTAAGCTACTACTACTACTACTACTACTAATCATATTCTTTTCCCGCTGCCGCATAACGATTTTTACTCCCCTTTAAAGAGGGCATGCAGCTTTAACTCCCGCCACACACACTTAATCCCATGAGTACTGCCGCCCATTCGGAAGCAAAATAAAAAAAAAGCAGAATTATTTGTCAGATATATTGCACCTCATGGGAACTCTCTCTCTCACTCTCTCTCTCTCTCTCTCTCTCTCAAATAGGGAAAAAAAATGTAGAATTATTTGTCAGATATATTCCACCTCAGGGGAAGTCTCTCTCTCTCTCTCTCTCTCTCTCTCTCTCTCAGTGGTATTTTAGTTCCTTTAATTTCTTCATTACAAGGACAACTTCATTGGGGCTGGCGTCACACGATTTTATTAAACTTTACAAGAATTTTTCGTACTGATGGGATATTCGGAAGGTGTATGGAACGTACCAGGACTGTTGTGCCTCAGGAAACGTTTTTTTTTCTTTAATTTCATATGCAAGGAAGAAGGAACCAAAGGCCAGAAGCCCACAAATTGTTCCCTCTTTGAAAAACAGTAGATAACAACAGTGAGCCAAATTCCTGATCCGTTCATTTCGAGATGACTGGATACACTACGTTTTAAAGATCGGAGGTCATAGACAGAGGGAAATACAGACAGAGGAACAGTTCCAGAGTTGACCTGTTGCATACATGAAGGACTGAGAGTAACTGTTAACTCTTGCATTAGAGAGCTGGACAGAAAAGGGATGAGAGTTTGAAGCTACACGGGTGCTAAGACAGTTCCAGAGTTGACCTGTTGCATACATGAAGGACTGAGAGTAACTGTTAACTCTTGCATTAGAGAGTTGGACAGAAAAGAGATGAGAGTTTGCTGCTAGACGGGTGCTAAGACAGTTCCAGAGTTGACCTGTTGCATACATGAAGGACTGAGAGTAACTGTTAACTCTTGCATTGGAGAACTGGACAGAAAAGGGATGAGAGTTTGCTGCTAGACGGGTGCTAAGACAATTCCAGAGTTGACCTGTTGCATACATGAAGGACTGAGAGTAACTGTTAACTCTTGCATTAGAGAACTGGACAGAAAAGGGATGAAAGTTTGCCGCTGGACGGGTGCTAAGACAGTTCCAGAGTTGACCTGTTGCATACATGATGGACTGAGAGTAACTGTTAACTCTTGCATTGGAGAACTGGACAGAAAAGGGATGAGAGTTTGCTGCTAGACGGGTGCTCACAGTAGCTATGTACTGGTCGAGAGAAGGAAGGGGTGAAGGAGGAAAGAATGACGGGAATAGGGTGAAGGAAATGGGTAGATGGAATAATGATTTTTAACTTAACGCCTGGGGAGCTGTGGATCGAGGCTGGAAGATACTGAGACCTTACTAGGGGAAGAATGGGCTCTTCACGTATACCTACGGGACATCAACGCCCTGAGAAGATAACTCTGAGCCTTGATTCGCTTGAAAACACACATGCAGTCTGTTACTCATCAACCTGTCACTATTTACACTCACTCTGATGAACTGGGGACAAGTTTACTATGTGTCCGTATTGTTTTCGTCTCTGATACCAAGATGCATACTCCTTCACCGTATTGATCACTGCATTTTATTATTACCCCTGTGTTGTGTATCATGTACTGTTTTTATTTAAATTATTTACCTATCATTACAAGCCCCACCACTCTAGGGAACGTAGATGATCCAGACGAGTGGAAACGTTGGGTGGAAGACAAGGTAGAGCTTCGTTATTTCCTCTAACGTTTCGGGCCACACAGAACCCATCATCAGGGAGTTTCAGGAAGGTTCAAGGAATTTCAGAGGGCTTGACAAGAAAAGGGGGAGTTTTTCCAGGGGTTCAAATGTCTCTTCTCTATCACCCTTTGTCCAAACTCTCTGATGGTGTGTGTGTGTCATTAAGTATGTGTATGCAACCCAAAACGTTAGGAAAATATAAAGAATTCAATCTCCAACCTGTCTCTCTCCAGCCCAACACTTCAACTCTGGGAAAAGATGGCACTGAAGGCCAAGCATGAGGGGGACATGAGAGCAGAAAGGTAGTGACAGATATGGGCATGAAATTATTATACTCTCTCTCTCTCTCTCTCTTACTTATGGTCTTTATTTACTGTTTCTCTCCTCAGTGTCCTATAGTTACTCACAGAACTATACACTGAGAAGGAAAATCTAATCTTTGTTATTAGAGAAAACGAGGCTAATATGGGTAACTCTGAAGACTGAGAAGAGGTAGGTTTGAATTCCTCCGCTCTGAGGGTTTAAGTAATCCCTTTCACATACACTCCTTGGCTGTCCTCTGCTACTTCACACATACGAGTATAATCTCTCTTAGGCTCTCACTGACTATGCTTGAATGTTAGGACTGGTCGCTAAAGAAATAAACGCGCACGCAAACACACACACACACACACACACACACACACAAACACACACTCTCTCTCTCAACACAGACACACACACACACACACACACACACACACACACACACACACACACAAAATTAACTAATCTATGAAGCCTTCTCTTCACAAGATAAAAACCCTCCATCTTCAAGCTAATCTCCCTCCTCTCTCCTTTAACCTCCCAAACTATTCCATAATCACTTTCCCTCTCGAAGATTATTCTCCCATACACACTCACTGCCACATCCAGCTGACCAGTACCCCTGTAACATCAGTTCTATCTCTCTGTCATCTTTTGCCATGGACATCAATATACGTATTCTTTTCTTCCAGTTATTCGGCATCCTCCCCTGCATAATTACTCTCCCTCTCGATGATTACTATGCCATACACTTTCCCTGCCACACTGAGCTGACTAATGACCCTGTAGCTAACTCGAAAAAACTCATAATAGTGTCTTTCTTGTAATTCTCCAGCACCCTTCCCTGCTCTTCACTTTCTTGCTTATTCAGTCAATACCCAGTCTACTATCAATTCCCTGCCACACCTCAACGTTCCACCACATATCCCTTTCTATGACTAGCATACCTAGGGATTTTATTCTGGTTAACATGATCTTAAATGTCAGGACCAACTTGCCTAGCCCCAGGTTCCTATGCTCCTCTATGGGGCGACTTAGGATTGGATGACGGATGGATGGATGGAACTTGATGATCGTACTTATTACAGTGAATGGGTTAAGGAGACTGTTTCTAACCCATTCTCTTTAAGGCGAGGGGTCCCTGTCTGTATTTCCTAGTACCCCTGATCTCCAGTCTTTTAAACGCAGTGTGTCCAGGCAATGAACAGATCTTGAATTTGGCTCTCTGTTATCTTGTGTTTGTTTGTCATGGAGGGAACAATTTGCGGGCTTTGGCCTTTGGTTCCTTCTTCCATGCATTTAAAAATATAAAAATAAAATACTGTAAATAAGCTCAATAACATGTCTGGATTTAGCTAGAATAAAAAGGGAAAACCACAAACTCGAGCTAAAGAAACTAAACCAACCTCGATTAACCTGCTAAGTTGTTGAGGCAGTCATGAGCTAAAGTTCGTTTACACTTCCTTCCTGGTTGTGGCAATGTATGATGCTTAATTAACTATCTTCATGTGGTTGCAGTATGAAGCACGACTATCCTCATGTGACTGCAATATGAAGCACACAACAAGGGAGTATGAAGAGGATGGATACGCTCTAAGGCAGGGCTCTTCAACTACTCTAGAAGTAGACTTGAATTATGAAACTCAGATTAACAAAACTGTCATACATTATTTTACCTGTATTTTTCACCTCTGTCTAAACACTTACACAGAAACGAGAAATTCATATATTATTTGCATTTACATTTTCCGCTTTATCGTTTGGGAAGGAATGAGAAATATCGAGAGGAGGACACAATGCTTTTTAGGATTGTCGGTGAAAGTTTGGGGGCTATACGCATTATTTTTACTCTAGGAAACGCGATGGATTTTATTCAGCTAAAGAGAGACTATGAATTTGAAGACCCTAATGACAGTTTTACAGCTTCCCTCTCCTTCATAGTGGGAGGGTCGAGTGAGATGGGGCAACCGTATGAAACTATTTTAATTCAGCTTAGGACAGATTATGAACTAGAAGACGCAATTGTTACCCTCTTACATCTTCCCTTCCTTCATAATGGGAGGGTTGAGTGAGATAATGTAGCCTTATGAGACGATTTTCTTCATTTGAGAGAGAATTGTATGAGCTTAAAGATGCTAAGGTGACACTCCTACATCTTTCCTTCCTTCCCTAATGAGTGGGCTTAGTGAGAGGCTGCAACCGTGAGACTAGTAGAATTTATGAACAACAAGACACTAAGGTTACACACTTTCATCTTCCCTTTCTTCCATAATGAGCGTGTTATGTGGGATGCTGCAACCGTGTGGTAAATGGGTGTTTACTAATTGCACCATCCTTCTCCCAACCATCGTTAGAGCTGTTGATTAAATTGCCCTTTGTGTTGGTAAGCCTGTGAAGTTATGGAGGTGAGAGGGTGGGTGGGTGAAGGGGGAAAGTTAGATGCAAGTAAGTGTATGGGTTGTTGTGGGTCTAGGTTCATCTAAAACGTGAACCCAGTGGACTGCAGGCTGGAGATGAATTTTGCAGTCCACCATTCTCTATCACGGTACAGGGAGAGAACTGAGGGATGTTTGTATAACCAGGCAGTGGAGCCGCCTAGTTTTCACTGCCATCTCATGAAGGCGTCCCTCTCCTGCACCAAGGTGAGAGTGGAATGGTGGGGGTTTGGAGAAAGGAAGGAAGATAGGAAAAGTAAAAATGAGAGATGAGACGGCAGGGGGAATGAGAAAAAAAAAAAAGGAAAAATGAAAAGGAGTTAAGGATGATCTGTGGCGAGAATGAATAAAGAATGAAGATGCAGAGTGAGGGAAAAGGTAAGGGAGTAAGGGTGAGCGAGACAGGAGAGGAAGCTGGGAAGGTATGAATGAGAGATGACATGGTAGGGGGAATGAGAAGCAATTAAAAAAAAAAAAAAAAAGAGTGGAAACGAGGTAAGGATGATCTGTGGCGAGAATGAATAAAGAATGAAGATGCAGAGTGAGGCAAAAGGTGAGGGAGTAGGAGCGAGGGTGACAGGAGAGAGGAAGATAGGACAGTATGAATGAGATGATATGACAGGGGAATGAGAGGTGAGTAAAAATGCAGGGCAGAATGAAAAGGAGTTACAGATGATGTGGCACTAATGAATAAAGAATGTGGATGTAGAGTGAGATAAATGTTGGGGAAGTAGGGGATGAGGGTGACGTGAGAGAGGGGTGAGGGTGACGTGAGAGGGGTGAGGGTGACGTGGGAGAGGGGTGAGGGTGACGTGAGAGAGGGGTGAGGGTGACGTGAGAGGGGGATGAGGGTGACGTGGGAGGGGTGAGGGTGACGTGGTAGAGAGGTGAGGGTGACGTGAGAGAGGGGTGAGGGTGACGTGGGAGAGGGGTGAGGGTGACGTGAGAGAGGGATGAGGGTGACGTGAGAGGGATGAGGGTGACGTGAGAGAGGGGTGAGGGTGACGTGAGAGAGGGGTGAGGGTGACGTGAGAGAGGGGTGAGGGTGACGTGAGAGAGGGGTGAGGGTGACGTGAGAGAGGGGTGAGGGTGACGTGAGAGAGTGGTGAGGGTGACGTGAGAGAGAGATGAGGGTGACGTGAGAGAGGGGTGAGGGTGACGTGAGAGGGAGGTGAGGGTGACGTGAGAGAGAGGTGAGGGTGACGTGAGAGGGAGGTGAGGGTGACGTGAGAGAGAGGTGAGGGTGACGTGAGAGAGGGATGAGGGTGACGTGAGAGAGGGGTAAGGGTGACGTGAGAGAGGGGGGTCAGGGGGGTACAGACCTGGTCACCATAGATCATAGGCTTTCGCTATCCTCGAGACTGTACATTCTTAGGTCGTAACTCACGCAACACCCCATCACCCCTACACACCGTCCCTCACCTCACCCCGGCCTCTCTCTCTCTCTCTCTCCCTCTCACGCCCTTAGCTCACAAATCATCTCGGCGTCTCATTCATCTCTAGGGCTTACTTTCGCTAAATCCCACAACTCAATACTGGTTTTGCCGCTACAGTACGCTGACGTCTTACTATAAGCTATTATTGCTCGCTACAGACGATCTTGGAAATGCGCGGGAGAGAGAGACGTTTGAGCTATACGTTTTGGACTGCACACACACACACACACACACACACACACACACACACACACACACACACACACACACACACACACACACACACACACACACACACACACAACTCATCTTTAGAGAGTTTGGACAAGAGGTGACAGAGCCGAGACATTTATACCTCTGGAAGTTCCCTCCCCCTTTCTCGTGTCAAACTCTCTTAAACTCTCTGATGGTGTGTGTGTGTGTGTGTGTGTGTGTGTGTGTGTGTGTGTGTGTGTGTGTGTGTGTGTGTGTGTGTGTGTGTGTGTGTGTGTGTGTGTGTGTGTGTGTGTGTGTGTGTGTGTGTGTGTGTGTGTGTGTGTGTGTGTGTGTGTGTGTGTGTGTGTGTGTGTGTGTGTGTGTGTGTGTGTGTGTGTGTGTGTGTGTGTGTGTGTGTGTGTGTGTGTGTGTGTGTGTGTGTGTGTGTGTGTGTGTGTGTGTGTGTGTGTGTGTGTGTGTGTGTGTGTGTGTGTGTGTGTGTGTGTGTGTGTGTGTGTGTGTGTGTGTGTGTGTGTGTGTGTGTGTGTGTGTGTGTGTGTGTGTGTGTGTGTGTGTGTGTGTGTGTGTGTGTGTGTGTGTGTGTGTGTGTGTGTGTGTGTGTGTGTGTGTGTGTGTGTGTGTGTGTGTGTGTGTGTGTGTGTGTGTGTGTGTGTGTGTGTGTGTGTGTGTGTGTGTGTGTGTGTGTGTGTGTGTGTGTGTGTGTGTGTGTGTGTGTGTGTGTGTGTGTGTGTGTGTGTGTGTGTGTGTGTGTGTGTGTGTGTGTGTGTGTGTGTGTGTGTGTGTGTGTGTGTGTGTGTGTGTGTGTGTGTGTGTGTGTGTGTGTGTGTGTGTGTGTGTGTGTGTGTGTGTGTGTGTGTGTGTGTGTGTGTGTGTGTGTGTGTGTGTGTGTGTGTGTGTGTGTGTGTGTAGCCCGAAACGTTAGAGAAAACCAAAGAATTCAATCTCTAACCTCTCTCTCTCTCTCTCTCTCTCTCTCTCTCTCTCTCCCCCATCCAGTATTTCCACTTGACGCAACGAACCATCAACAGTCAATTTAGTCAACTTTTCCTATTTCTCCCATCTTTCCTGTTACTACTTATTGCTTTTCTTTCCGTTACAGGTGGCTTTACATTGAGTGACAAGCCAAATGGTTTCCTGTACGCCAAGAAACCATTTACAACGCTGGGTGGTAACCATATAACCAAACCATACGTGTTCCCTACGTGTCAGAAAGTGGGTTGGTGGAGGGTTAGTGCCCCTCCCTGTAAAACAAATAACTCAGAGTCAAATGGCCACCCCGTACGGGATTATGGCGTCTGGCAATAGATAGATAGATAGAAGAACGCCCTCTTGTACTGTAAGGCTGCATCTTTATCTCCCAGCTCATAAAGCCTCCTGTAAGCTTAATAAAATCGTCTGGTGAGGGCAAAAAATAAATAAAAAACGCACTGTACTGAAAGGGTTGATGCACCTCACCTTGCCTACTCTAACTTCATTTCCTAGGACAAACTTTCACTATACCCTTTGTAACTCTAACTTGGCCTAGAACTGACCTCTCTCCATACTGAGTGCTCGGTTATAACAATGGATCGGCACTAGAATATGATGCTAGTCACGAAGAAGTGCCATGGAAAGGATGTAAATTGTAGTACTGTCATTACCATCGAGGTATGTGAAATAAGCTACAAAAGGACGAGAATCTGGGCCAAGTTAGAACAAAAGGAGTATAAATCCCACAAGTCTGTACTGGTTTGATTCCTAGTCACCAACGGCAACTTTTTCATATTAAAATTACGATGAGGGAGGGAGGAGTGAGTTGGGGGGGGGAGGGCAGTCAAATGGTGGGTGACACAGCGACTTGGAGGCGTTTTGTCCGCGGCCACCCTTTGCGGGATTAGGGCGTCGGGCTATAAATAGATAGATAGAAAATTACGCTCTCCAGAAAAAAATTATTCGGATTAGGAGACGATCTGGGTAAGGTAATTAGGGCTTTACCCACCCACTCTAAACTATACCCTTTTCACCTTAACTTGACCCAGATTATCGTCCTTTTGCAGCTTATGTCACGGAGTCCAGTGGCAGAAGACAATGCTATGGCTCTACATCCTTTCCACGGCACTTCTTGACTAGCACCCTATTCTGTCGTTAATCATTTGTCGCAGCTCAGCATTCAAGGTGGAGAAGGAGCAATTTTAGGCCAAGTTAAGAGTAAGAACAGTAGTCACCAAAGATCCAAAACACTACAAGCAAACTGCCAAGAGTCTCATTTGTTTCCTTTACACTAAATTATGACCAAAGAAAGCAGATTTATCACCATCCATCATCAACTCCACCCTCTTTTTCAGGAATCTTGTCTTCACCCCTCTCATAACACCATCTACGTTTTAAATTACTTAGGAACCACACACACACACACACACACATTTATTTATCATATTTATTCTACATTTATTTATAATACCCGGTACATTTTTACGGAAGATGAACAGAGCAGGGAAAAACAAATCTAGTAATTCCATACACCAGATTACGACTATCATCATCATCATCATCATCATCATCACTATCATCATCATCATCATCATCATCATCATCATCATCACTATCATCATCATCATCATCGTGCCAGACCTTACAAAACAATCCTAGCCGTGAAGACGTGATGATGATGATGATGATGATGATGATGATGATGAGGAGGAGGAGGAGGAGGACGATGGTGATGATGGTGATAGTGATGATGATGGTGATGATGATGATGATGATGGTGATGATGATGATGATGATTATGGTGATAGTGATGATGATGACAGTATGATGATGATGATGATGGAGGTGATGATGACGATGGTGGTGATGATGGAAGACGATGGTGATGGTGATGATAATGAGGGTGATGATGACTATTTCCATCCCTATAACGATCATTTCACCACTATCACCACTATCATCAAAGGGTCAGACCTAATTCAATACAATCGTGAGGATGAAGAGTGACCATCTCATATATGCAAATGTGGGTGAAGTAAAAAATGTGTGTGTGTGTGTGTGTGTGTGTGTGTGTGTGTGTGTGTGTGTGTGTGTGTGTGTGTGTGTGTGTGTGTGTGTGTGTGTGTGTGTGTGTGTGTGTGTGTGTGTGTGTGTGTGTGTGTGTGGATCACTTAGGCCGCTTCCCTTGTCGTCACCCCCCCTACACTCCTGGATGACACACACACACACTCATGTGTAGTTACGCCTACAGATACATTCGTACAAGCATACCTGCACACGCATACACATACAAAAACACGCACATACAAGCACGCCCACACACAGTCATACCTGTTCACACACGTATGTATATTTGCCTACACACACATACACGTACAGATACCTACACACACGAACATGGAAAGAGTGAGAGAGAGAGAGAGAGAGAGAGAGAGAGAGAGAGAGAGAATGTGATTTTATGTTTGTGTTTACGTGATTTTGTTCTCTTTCTCTCTCCCTCCCTTCCTCCCTCTCTCCCTCAAGACCCACCACGCCCTATGACAACCTATGCTGGTGCTTTAGGCCTGTTGGGGTTGGCTGATGAGACGGAGATAACAGGCAGTCATCCTTCACACATCGCTGCCCACGGGGATTGAGGGAGAGGCGGAGGGATGAGGGAGGGGGAGAGAGAGGAGAGGAGGGAAGAGGAAGGGGGAGAGAGGAGGGAAGAGGAAGGGGGAGAGAGGAGGGAAAAGGAAGGGGGAGAGAAGACTGGACAGGATGTGATGGAGGGTCAGGGAGAGGAGGATAGGAAGGGGTGAAGGTGGAGACAGAAGAGGAAGGGGTGAAGGTGGAGAGAGGAGAGGAGAGGAAGGGGGGGAGAGGAGAGGAGAGGAAGGGGGGGAGAGGAGAGGAGAGGAAGGGGGGGAGAAGAAAGGAGAGGAGAGGAAAGGGTGAAGGTGGACAGAGGAGAGGAGAGGAAGGGGAGATGGTGTAGAGAGGAGAGGAGAGGAGAGGAAGGGGTGTAGGAAATGGGGAGACAGGAAGGGGTGTAGGAAATGGGGAGACATGAGGTGATGTTGGAAGAAAGGAAGGAGAGAGAAGGAGCTAAGAGGAAAGAAGGAAGGAGGGAAAGAATAAGGAGGACAGGAGAGGAGGGGAAGGATGAGGTACCGTGAGAGAGAGAGAGAGAGAGAGAGAGAGAGAGAGGACACTGCGGGCGGTCGAAAAAAGTCAACAAATGAAAAAGGAAAAGAAAAAAACCGTGGACGTCAAGGTACCAAAGTCCATCTATAGAACAACAGACCAAACCATTTTATAATACAGGCTTTTGTTTGTAAATACTGTGTTTGTTAGTGTTTAGGTGTGTAGTTGTGTAATCAAACAGCAAACTAAAGAATATATATATACGAAAAACAAGAGTGGATATAAGAAAACAATCAGACCAAACCACTTTATAATACAGGCTTTTGTTTGTAAATACTGTGTTTGTTAGTGTTTAGGTGTGTAGTTGAGTGTGTAATCAAACAGCAAACTAAAGAATATATATATATGAAAAACAAGAGTGGATATAAGAAAACAATCAGACCAAACCACTTTATAATACAGGCTTTTGTTTGTAAATACTGTGTTTGTTAGTGTTTAGGTGTGTAGCTGAGTGTGTAATCAAACAGCAAACTAAAGAATATATATATATATGAAAAACAAGAGTGGATATAAGAAAACAATCAGACCAAACCACTTTATAATACAGGCTTTTGTTTGTAAATACTGTGTTTGTTAGTGTTTAGGTGTGTAGTTGTGTAATCAAACAGCAAACTAAAGAATATATATGTGAAAAACAAGAGTGGATATAAGAAAACAATCAGACCAAACCACTTTATAATACAGGCTTTTGTTTGTAAATACTGTGTTTGTTAGTGTTTAGGTGTGTAGTTGTGTAATCAAACAGCAAACTAAAGAATATATATATATGAAAAACAAAAGTGGATATAAGAAAACAGACCAACCCACTTTATAATACAGGCTTTTGTTTGTCAATGTTTTGCTAGTGTATAATTATGTTTTGTTAGTGTTTAGTTATGTGGTTGAGTGTGTAGTCAAACAGCAAAATAAAGTATATAAAAAACAAAAGGGATATAAGGAAAAAAAATGGTGTTCTGAAAAACTAGAGACGCAACCTCGAAGCAGCGTCTGATGTGCGAATTAATCTGAGCGAAGAATATGAGAGGAAACGTGGGAAGGATGAAGACACTGAAACCCGGTAGAGAGAGCTCCCTAACACCTCTTCCTCAGCGATTTATTTGGCTTGTTATACGTTACTACCGTATTTTGTGTTCCTAAGTCATTCCACTATCTCCTTACTCTACATATGTGTCGTACAAAGGGAAATTAACCACCCATATCCCTAAATCAATCGCTAAGGAAGAGACGTTAGGGAGCCACCTTAACCCACACGAATAAAGGCCTTAGTATTTAGTTATGGGTGTGGTCCAGTCCCGTCGGGTGAAAACAAAATCTAAAGCATACAGAAGACCTACAGCTACGCCACCTCCAGACGGCAGCGGGGGCGTGAGTTAATTTGGCGTGGAGGGCAAAGAAGGCGACTTGGCCAGCAATTTAGATGATACGATAAAGCGACCACCTCACAAGCAGGATGATGATGGCTGACTGTGTGACGAGGAAACATAACGAAACTATTGCAGCGCGTCTTTTATATTCGTATTTTCGCTTCCATCACACAACCTTGGCTTTGAAACTGGCCTAAGAGCAAGAAGAGGAATTTAGATGATACATAATAACACCGACCACCTCACAAGCAGGCCGATGATGGCTTTGTGACGAGGAAACATAACGAAACTATTGCAGAACGTCTATTATATTCGTATTTTCGCTTCCATCACACAACCTTGGCTTTGAAACTGGCCTAAGAGAAAGAAGATGAATTTAGATGACACAGATAAAGCGACTACCACACGAGCAGGCCGATGATGTTTGACTTTGTGACGAGGAAACACAACGAAACTATTGCAGCGTGTTTATCATTACACTCGTATTTTCGCTTCCATCACACAACCTTTGCTTAGAAGTTGGGCTACGGCAAGGAAGCAAAAGGAGATTAACGATTGCAGCGCGACTTTGATTCAAGGAGAGATGACAATTTTTGGCCAAGTTAGAGTAAAAGGAGTATAGCAAAGGAGGCGAGCCATTTAGATGACGTATAGATATGCGACAGCCTTACAAGCAGGGCGATGACGGCTGAGTTTGTAGGGAGGAGGCGGGAGGAGGGATTAGGGTGGAGTCAGCGCCGTACAAGAAATAGAGAAGGCTTGGTACGTATACTGATATTTGTTTCCTTACTTCTTCAATAATCGCCATCCTGTATCGAACTGAAAGCAAGCCGGGAAACTAAGGCTGTACCAGAATAAGTATCATGTTATTTTCACCTACCCATACGTTCTGGTTTAATTTGTACTGCTTTCGGTTCTCTCTCTCTCTCTCTCTCTCTCTCTCTCTCTCTCTCTCTCTCTCTCTCACACACACCTCCTTGGCCTTCAGAAAGTCTGTCTCAAGGCCCAGCTAGCACTCTCACTCTCAAGGTCCCCCCCTTCCTCTCTCTCTTTCACTCTCACCTCCTTGACCTTCATAAAGTCTGCCTCATCTCTCTCTCTCTCTCTCTCTCTCTCACTGGTGGATCTCAACATCAGTCCCCTGGGCAGTAAACTATAAACGTCGCATTTAATAGCCCCATTCGCCCATCACCGTTGTCTACATCACCTTCTCACTCCCCACAGTCTTTCGCAACCCCTTTTCCCCACCACCCCTTCTCCTCAAACCCTTCTTCTTCCCTACAAAGATCAATACGTCCAGGAATAGCAAGTTACTCCCCTACTACACTCCTTTCACTCCATCTTGGCCCAGAATTTCGTCCCCTTGCAGCTCTTAAACTAACGTGTAAGGAGGGATTTTTGCCAGGTAAGGGTAACCACATTATAGTTTTCTTGTTTCTGAATTTTTAAGGGTTCTAGATGCTGTCCCTTTTACAGGTGGTGAACACTCAAAACTCTCTCTCCCTCTGTGTGTGTGTGTGTGTGTGTGTGTGTGTGTGTGTGTGTGTGTGTGTGTGTGTGTGTGTGTGTGTGTGTGTGTGTGTGTGTGTGTGTGTGTGTGTGTACACTGAATACGAAATCTGTCTGAGCCGTATTAGGCCTCTGTTAAGGTGAACCATAAATCAGATATTTTAATGTCGTCTGTCATAGGTCTCTCTCTCTCTCTCTCTCTCTCTCTCTCTCTCTCTCTCCTCCTTGACTTTCACAGAGTCATCCTCAAGGCTCATCTAGCACTCTCACTCTCAGGGTCGCATTCTCGTGAGCTTAGGAGTCTCTTTAGCTCTTCTTCGTTACTAGCATAAACCTATCATAGGCTGTACAACTCTCTCTCTCTCTCTCTTAGTAATAGAGAGAGAGAGAGAGAGAGAGAGAATCCTATATCACCACACCAAACATATTCTAGCAGGGAGGATGGGATAGGGAAGGCATGGGGACTCCTAAGCTGATAATAACACAGTTCACACTCCCACCCTTGTCAGTGTGTCTACAAACGAAAGTGAAGATTAATCCGCTTTGGTGATGACCTTGGTGATGTCTGCTATGGGACCCATCTCTCTCTCTCTCTCTCTCTCTCTCTCTCTCTCTCTCTCTCTCTCTCTCATCCTACAGCACTATTTTTCAGACTCACTTGATGTAGTGCTGTCCACTTCTCCCTTCACCTTAATCATACTTTTTCTGTGTCTGCCCTCCTCTCTTCCTATTTCACACCACTTGTTATTACCCTTCTTTCCTTTTCAGGTGGCTTTACATTGAGTGACAAGCCTAAAGGTTTCCTGTACGGCAGGAAACCATTTACAACGCTAGGTGGTAACCATAGGTATTTCCTATGTGTCAACAAGTGGGTTGGCGGAGGGTTAGTGTCCCTTCCCGTAAAACAACCACCTCATAGTCAAACGGTCACCCCGTACGGAATTACGGCGTCTGGCTATAGATGGATAGATAGATAGACAATTTCCTACCCCAGCCTCATCCTACATCGCCACCCCAGCCCATCCCACCCACTCCTTTGCACAACGCGCCCTTTTCTTTACCTCCTCTTTTACGGTTCCATAGTGAGAATAACCACGCAGTTCCAATATACACATCATCATCATCATCATCGTCGTCGTCATAATCATCACCACCATCGTCATAATCATCATCGTTGTCATATTCATCACCATTATCATCATCGTCATAATCATCATCATCATCATCGTTGTCATAATCATCATCACCATCAGCCATGTTCAACTCCTACTCCACCCAATTTCATGTCGCCAACCTACCTCTCCTCTTTCTTCCCTCAGCTCTTCCGCATACTCTCTCTCTCAGACAAAACTCGCCCACTGTATTCTTCACGGTCCTCTGCCTCTCACATTTTCATTCCGCCCAATCCATTCACCCTTCCATGTTTTTTTTCCTATCGAGACATGCCTGAGTTATGACAGAGATCCTAAATTCGTGAATGTCCGGACCTAGGCGGAGACTCAAAGAAGAACTCACTCGTAACTAAGATGCGAATGTGTGTGTGTGTGTGTGTGTGTGTGTGTGTGTGTGCGTGTGCGTGTGCGTGTGTGTGTGTGTGTGTGTGTGTGTGTGTGTGTGTGTGTGTGTGTGTGTGTGTGTGTGTGTGTGTGTGTGTGTGTGTGTGTGTGTGTGTGTGTGTGTG